>NW_011491028.1:1319117-1393561 GCF_000754665.1 Bison bison bison | reverse complement strand
AAAGAGCTCCACTGGAATTCCATCACCTCCACTGGCTTTGTTTGTAGTGATGCTTTCTAAGGCCCACTTGACTTCACATTCCAGGATGTCTGGCTCTAGGTCAGTGATCACAGCATCATGATTATCTTGGTCGTGAAGATCTTTTGTGTATAGTTCTTCTGTGCATTCTTGCCATCTCTTCTTAGTATCTTCTGCTTCTGTTAGGTCCTTACCATTTCTGTCCTTTATCGAGCCATCTTTACCACTTTACCACAGTAATAAAACTTTTGCAGACAAAGCTCTGAGTGACGTAATAAGTCTCTGGTCCGAAAGAGAAATTCTCTCCTTCGGAGATCATGAATCTAACACCGTTCTCCGTAAGTTAGCACTACTTTAACGAAGTGACAAGGACAGACATTGATAAATTTCCCGCAAAGGCAGAAAGACACGCATATGCACAGGATTTTAAGAGGCCATTAAGGAGACCACCTTCTGGGGGCAAAGGACTCATTTAAAGGCAGAGTGAAATATATAGATGGAGCAATTGTCATAATGCTTTAATAACTACACTTTAAGCAAACAAACAAAAAATAAAATAGTGAAAGTGACCGTGAAGTTGCTCAGTCCTGTCCGACTCTTTGTGACCCCGTGGACTGTACCCTACCAAGCTTCTCCGTCCATGGGATTTTCCAGGCAAGAGTACTGGAATGGGTTGACGTTTCCTTCTCCGGGGTATCTTCCTGACCCAGGGATTGAGCCCAGGTATCCCGTATTGCAGGCAGATGCTCTACCCTCTGAGCCACCAGGGAATTCCATTTAAAAAAAAAACCCAAAACAGTGTTCTACCCTAATGAAATACCAAGAAAACACTTATCAAAGAACAATATGAATAAAATTATATCATCATAAAAAGGTCTGTATACAGAACAAAGTGATTATACAACCATCCAACCATTTGTTGCAGGCCTACTTTGTGGCAAGCGTTGTCCTAGCAGAGCTCTTATTAGCTCCCTTTAACTCCTATTAACTCCCTATTTTGCATCTTCTGCCCCACTCACACAAATTGTAGATGCTGAAGTTTTTCAATGATTCCTTTACTCTCACTTCTACATGCAATACTTCAACAAGTTTTAATTCCATCTCTATGAAAGTCTCTCATCTCTCCAGTGTTTGCCTTAGATCAGAACCAAACACTTCACACTTGGATCCCAGCTTTATCTCCCAGACTTCAGGCTATCTATCATCAAAGAAAATGCAATCCTCCTCTTTCCTCCAGAAAAAGGAGAGAAGGAGAGAAGTAATGTGACAGCCCTGATAGCAATAGCTAAAAATCTACTCATACTTAATGGGTGTACTATGTTCAGTGATCACTAGATAGAGCTGTTGCATTTACCACTCAATAATACTGTTTAAAAGGAGCAAACTGTGGTGCAGAGGAGCTTCCCTGGCACCTCAGATGGTAAAGAATGTGCCTGCAATTCTGGGGACCCCAATTCAATTCCTGGGTCAGGAAGATCCCCTGGAGAAGGGATAGACTACCCACTGCAGTATTCTTGGGCTTCCCTTGTGGCTCAGACAGTAAAGAGTCCACCTGCAATGTGGGAGACCTGGGTTTGATCCCTGAGTTGGAAAGATCCCCTGGAGGAAGGCATGGCAAACCACTCCAGTATTCAACCCTGGAGAATCCCCCTGGACAGAGGAGCCTGGCAGGCTACAGGCCATGGGGTCCCAAAGAGTTGGACACAACTGAGTGACTATCACAGCATAGCACATGGTACAGAGAGATGGAACAATTCCCACCAGGTGAATGCAATCAGTAATTGGTAGAGTTAGAACTTTCGATTAGAGCTAACTTAAAACCTAAATATTTAAGATCATGAATCTTGTTACAATATTTAAGATCACAAATCTAAACACAATATTTAACGAAGTGCCTGTTCTTTGCCTATAAAATAGAGCACATCTCTCAAAATAATGACACTGGAACTCTGGTATCAGATTATGTATGTTCAAACTGCCGTTCCAACATGTACCAGCCATATGACTTGGGGCATGATAATTAATATCTCAAAGAGGAGCCTAGTAAGCTGCAGTCCATGGGGTCACTGGGAGTCAGACATGACTGAACGACTTCACTTTCACTTTTCACTCTCATGCATTGGAGAAGGAAATGGCAACCCACTCCAGTGTTCTCGCCTGGAGAATCCCAGGGAAAGGGGAGCCTGGTGGGCTGCTGTCTATGGGGTCGCACAGAGTCGGACACGACTGAAGCGACTTAGCAGCAGCAGCAGCAAGCCTCAATTTATCATTTATAAAATAGGATAATATTACTTTCCCTATATAGCATTACTATAAGAATAAAAGAAGATAATGCATATGAAATACTTACACCAAGTCTGACACACAGTAAATACTTAATTAAGAACTGATGAAGGAATGAATGAATAGGTAGAGTGATTGTGGATGAATAGATTTAAGTATACTTCTTTCTTTAAATAAGCATATCACTCCTAGATAAGGATGCCTATGTTACCCTTAACTTTTAGGGTTAAAACCTGTTTGCATTTTTTTTCAGGGGAAGCCATAAAAAAAGTACTTTCTAATAAAGAGAAAATAATAGATGCATCTGTATTATCATGATTATTACCATAATTATCAACATAATTCTTACCAAAATAACAACATTAATGAAAACTTATTATAAACTTGAAGGACATGTACATTCCCCAAATCCCTACCTCTCTCCCCTGCAACATGCATGAGTAAGATACTTAGACTAAAAAATAGATGTAGGACAAAGTGTTGCTTTTAGCCTCTGCAACAATGTAGGTATATTTGTAGCTTGACTGGTGTATAAGTACATTGTGAAACAATTTTTGAGGAAAAAATAACCTGCCATTTGTGTTGTCCAAGGCACAGAAATACACATGGGTCATCTGAGTGCTACCTACTTTTCTCTGCTTTCTTCCCAGCCCTTGCCAAATCTCCAGTATGAATTTTTACAAACTGATACATTTATTTTACAAGGCATGGTCAAGGTTTCCTCTCAGTACTAGTTATAATGAGCTGCTGCTGCTGCTAAGTCACTTCAGTCATGTCCGACTCTGTGCGACCCCATAGACGGCAGCCCAACAGACTTCCTCGCCCCTGGGATTCTCCAGGCAAGAACACTGGAGTGGGTTGCCATTTCCTTCTCCAATGCATAAAGGTGAAAAGTCAAAGTGAAGTCGCTCAGTCGTGCCCAACTCTTAGCGACCCCAAAAGACTGCAGCCTACCAGGCTCCTCTGTCCATGGATTTTCCAGGCAAGAGTACCGGAGTGGGGTGCCATTGCCTTCTCCATATAATGAGCAGGAAGACTAAAATATGAAGATTCAATAATTTATATGCTTTAGTGGGGTGGGAGTGATGAGTAAGGGGGTAAAAGGAAATAAATCAGTAGCAAAGGGTAGATAACAGATGGTGCTTTAGTAATTAGACAAAGCAGTGTTCTTAATACACTCCAGAGGATGAAACTTTTCTAAGATTCCACTATTCAATGAGATACCTACAAGTTCACATTTCAGAAGTGGTATATTCTCCAACTTCAAAGGACAAATTGATTCCCAGAGTTTAGCATCCCCAAGGACATTTAATTTCCCTAAATCTCTATTGTCCCAACAGGCACTTATTCTCTCTATTAGAAATCTGCTAATTTCACAGTTTGAAGTGCAGAAGAAAAGGATTCACTGCATCCTAATATAATGCTGTTGTCAGGGGAGGCGAATTGTTGCTTTTCTCTGAATTTGGACTCAATGGTTTGTATTCTCTCTTCCCTTTTTGCAGTGTTCAGTAGAATCTAGTGATGTGAACATTTGGTAGCTAGGAGGAAAAGCCTCATTAAAAGGATGGTACCAATCCGTCACTGCTCACTTTCTGATATTTATCCAAGAAATCCAAAATGAAAAAGGACAGACGATCCGAGGGTGAGGTTAAAAGGGAAACAGACTAAGAAAAATAGGAAAAAGCAGAGTTGACAGTGTGACTAGATTTCTAATTTAAGCAGAATGGTGGGTGGGGGAGGAATACATTAGGAGTTTGGAATTAACATATACATACTACTACATATAAAATAGATCATCAACAAGGACCTACTGTATAGCACAAGGAACTCTATTCAATATTCTATAATAACCTATATGGGAAAAGAACCTGAAAAAGCACGAATATATGTATATGTACAACTAAATCATATATCTGTACACTTGAAACTAACACATTGTAAATCAACTACACTGCAATATGAAATAAAATCTAAATTAAATAAAAATTTTAAAAATAAAGAGTAACAAATAATGAAAACAAAACAAGAAAGAATAGCAAATATGTAACCAGCCAAGATACTGCATCAGCAGGAGGGAGGCATGCCATGCTCACAGCTGTAACCATAGTATTTGGGACAGTGCTCAGCACACTGTAACACGCAAATTTCATTAGAGGAATACATGAAAACGGGAAAGGTAGTGTGAATAACTGAGTAGATAAAAAAGGGTAATGTTGATATAGACTCAAAGGACTTCTAACTCACAGTAGAAACTCAAAGAATACAGAATAGTGTGAGCAAAAGGTGTATGCTGTATGTGTGTACACAAATGTTGTTATTTATATACAAGGTGCATGAACACATAGCTTTGCCCAGGAAGGGAAGCATTTCCATATGTACGTGCCTATCTACAGATAAGATCAGTTGGAAAGAGCCAATATGGTTTTAAAATAGCATTTTGAGCTAGTAGTTAATGCAGATAAAACAAATCCCATCCCACTTAGAATACTGAGTCTTATTTTAAATTGAACAGGATTCATAGGTGTATTGCAGTTTTAATCCCTCAAGACAGCACCAAGATGACTAGGTCTGTTAAATGACCCTGTAAAAATATATGTCCTTTGTTTATTTAATAGTAAATCTAGTTCACTTGTCCTAAAAGAAACCTGTACCAAAAAAATAAAAAATAAATAAATACAAAAATAAAGTGTGGTTCAATGAGGCAGAGCAGAAGTGGGATGAAGTTTGAGCAAATGAAAGTGTGGTATTACAAAGGACGGGACTGTGAACAGGGCTTCTTCTAATCCATGGATGATTGTCCATGGCCAAGCACAGAGTAAAACCAGCTAGAACTTAGGACTGTTATCCCAAACTTGACATAAACAGTTAAAGGTCAGAGTAATTGAGAACATCTTGGAGAAATCTTACCTGTGGTTTTAGATTGTGTTCATTTTTCATTATTTCACAATATTGAAGACAATTGAAAACAAAATTTAGTAACTGCCATGTAGCAGCTTTGATTTTTTCAGACTCCCTCCAAAAGAGTAGATTGACTTTAACAATATCAACCAGAGACTTCAGAGAAAATACAAGTTTTAGGGTTTAAAACTCAGAGATTCTCAAAGAATGTTAAACGAAAGATTTAGAAACACTTAAAGGCAATCATCCATGGGATTTTCCAGGCAAGAGTACTGGAGGGGGGTGCCATTGCCTTCTCCCTGTGGGCTGCAGTCCATGGGGTTGCTAAGAGTCGGACACGACTGAGCGACTTCACTTTCACTTTTCACTTTCATGCATTGGAGAAGGAAATGGCAACCCACTCCAGTGTTCTTGCCTGGAGAATCCCAGGGACGGGGGAGCCTGTTGGGCTGCCGTCTCTGGGGTCGCACAGAGTCGGACACAACTGAAGTGACTTAGCAGCAGCAGCAGCTCTCTTTCTTTTAAGGGAGCCATCCATTGCTGCTTCTCAACTTCTGTGGTTTTGGTGTGTTTTTTTTTTCAGAGGTTTCAGTTAATTAGGGAAGCCCTTCTCACTGGTTAGAGTGAGTGGTTCAGATACAGACACGTAACCAAATTCGGGCAACAAGATTCAAAACAGAATCTGACTCTGGTTTGCCTTTGGAGGAAAAAGTTTTCTCTTCTCTTCTTCACTTGGATGGTAGACTATGGTAAGATCTACAATTTGTATTATCCTAACATGATGAGACAAACCAGTAAAGGAAGGCCAAGTAGTGTCTAGAGAAAAGGAAAACCACTTTCATTTTATCATTTCTGAGCCTCCAGACTAAGTCTTGTCTGAAGTCTGCTTATCCTTGCATTTAACAGATAAGAAAACCAATACAAAATTTTTGGTTTAGGTCAATGTGGTTGGATTTCCTTTCACCTATCTCCAACAGAGTCCTAGCTGATGAAGAAATCTTCATTTAAAAGAGTCAGAGACATTAACTTTTAATAAAAGTATTTCAGCTTTTGGAAAAGAACAGTCATTTTTATGACTGTTACTCAGATTTGTCTTCTGAGTTGAGTCCTATAGAGAAACAGGTGCAAATAAAACCAGAAAGGGCTCACTTTAATAAAGACTACATTTTTACTATGCATATATCTCTTAAGGACTATTGACTATTTAAAGTAAAAATAACAAGTAGGCACAGTACAGCTTATAGCACATATTGAAGAAAACTATAGAAAAATGAGTACAAAGAGTGGGTGGAAGAATATGGAATTTGACTCTTTAAGATTTTACATTGTCCATGTATTAGCATAACATTTTAAAGGTAAACTGTGAGAAGTTGGAGATAAATATTATTTCTAGAAGAGTCACTAAAAATAACACAAAGAGTTAAAGAGAAAAAGTGAACACAAATGTAGATCAAAAGGAGAGTGAATAAATAGAAAGTGAAAGTGAAGTCACTCAGTCATGTCCGACTCTTTGTGACCCCGTGGACTGTAGCCCACCAGGCTCCTCCAATCATGGGATTCTCCAGGCAAGAATACTGGAGCTGCCATTTCCTTCTCCAGGGGATCTTCCTGACCCAGGGATCGAACTCGGGTCTCCTGCATCACAGGCAGATGCTTTACCCTCTGAGCCACCAGGGAAGCCCAAAAAGCCTATTCACAAAATGGAGTAATACTCAGAAATAAAAAGAAACACTCATGGATAAATCTGCATTGATAAATCTCAGAAATAATTTGTTGCATGAAAGAAACAAGACATAAAAGGATGTGAATCCCTCCAGATGAAGTTCTAGAGTGGACACAATTAGTGTGTGGTTGTGGAAATTGGAAAGCGGTTGCCTGGACTGGGATGATGGACTCTAAAAGAGTATGAGGGAACTAGTTGGGGTGATGGAAATATTCTGTATCTTATTTTGGGTGGTGGTGGCTTAGGAAAAGAAAATTATCAATGCTCATTCATCCAAAGACTTTTAACATTTCAATATTTTACTGTATATACATTTTAACCTCAATAAAAATGTTTTTCAAAAGTTTTCATGAGATTTTAGAGATCCAAGGGGATGATGCTTAGGGATGGAATGGAATGGCTTTGGCACAGTGGAAAACTCCAAAAAGTACAGCGCAGCCTAGACACTTGGAGGACTTCCCTACAGGGCACTTCCCCAGGACTCAGGGCTGAGAGGTGGGGAATAGTCTCTGCTCCTAGAGTGTGAACAGCATAGGGAGGCAGGACAGAGGCTGGGAACCATGGGAGGTGTCCTCCTGAGAGAATCTACATCAACACTGGTTAACCAGCACCTGTATCAGTATCATCAATAGCACCAGTGATAAGGACTGCTGGGCACAGACCACTGGCTTCAGCACCAGGAACAGCTCCAGGACAATGGATGTCTGTGCCAGCAGCAGAGATGAAGATGGCCCCCCACGAGCTTTCATAGTAAGAATCCATCTCATTGTCTGGTGCTGGTTGAGAGAACTTAGGGAATTGTTTAGGAGCGCATCAGAGGTGCTCCCAAACCTGTGACTTTCCAGAAATAAGTCAGAAGGGTCAAAACAATTCATGTGTAGTTGGTGGGGATGCAAGTTTAAGAAATGTCATTTGTAGACTGATCAGATGACCTCACTTTCATTCCTAGGTTGGGAAGATCTAAGGAAACACAGGTGGCTCCATGCTAAATTATTGATTTTTTTTTTTTTAATTCAAATAGCTAACTTTCTTCCCTTTAGTCAGGAGAAGTAAAGCACTAATTCTGCTGTGTCCTGAAGCGTACGAATGTTTAAAAGAATCTTAGACTTTAGAGCTGAATAGATGTCTGCATACAGTGATTAAAGAGATCAGATTAAATAAAAATCTTAAACTGGTTTTTTCTATCACTGCTACAATTGTTCTCAAATTTGAGCGTGTGTAGAAGCACCAGGAAGACTTGTAAAAACACACATTTTAGGCCCCAATGCCATGGTTTCTGATTCAATACTTTTTGAATAGGGCTTAGGGATTTTCATTTCTAGTAAGTTCCCAGGGAGCACCCACACTGCTGCTCATCTAGACACCATGTTTTGAGAACACGTCTATATTCTCTGCTAGAGGCAGGGGATCAGAAATGAGAAAGCAAACATGTTTTGAGCAATGAAAAGAAAGACAAAAATCTATCTTGTTCCTTGCTATGTTCTGAGTACACTGTTACATACTTATATACCCCAACTCTAACAATAACCCTGCACGAATCGTATGTTCACTTTACAGATGACAAAACTGTAACTCTCCAAGGTTAAATACATTGCACAAAGTCATGTATCTAGTAAGTGACCAAGTTTAAAACAAATTCTGCCTTGTTCCAAAGTCCATCTTCTTTCCACTGCTTCACAAAGAGAGGAAAATTGGTCAATAATGCTTCACAACAGGAAGCAGTAGCCAACAAAATCTAGAAATGATGAAGGTTTTTTTTTTTCCCCCAAAAAAAGTTTTAAATCCTGATACGAATCCCAACAGATTCTTTAGAAAGAAAGAACAGTATTATGGATTCAGAATAGAATTCAAAAGATGGGGAAAGTTAAAAGGTGTCTTGTTTACTGCAAAAGCCATTCTAACTGATATTTACCCCTAGGAGAGTTTTAGAAACCTAAATTTTTCACATCCTCCATATAAATCTATTTCCCTTTTGCCAGCCAGGGTACCAAGGCTAACACAATAATAGCAGTTGGATGATGCTGAGATTAACTATGGGAGTTATTTATCAATCTTCAGTCTGAAAGTTCTTAGCTCTCTGCATTGTATGATTCCAGACGTGACAGCGAACACCTGTGTCCTCACTGTTTTCTGTTCAGTCACATGACTTCTAAAGCTGAGCAGCAGCAGCAGCAGCAATAGAATCACACATCTGGCTGAGACCTGAATACAGCAGTATCTTTATTTCCCCAAAGCAGATAACCAAGCTCTCCCTGTGTGTTTCAAATCACTTGACAACAGCAAATTATCAGAAAAATAACCCAAGATTAGAGTGGTTTTAAAAGGTACCAAATTCAAAGACTTAATCTGAACAAGAATGCCATCCACAATGAACACACAAACACCATCACACAAATACTAATGTGGATGAGACCGTCACAACTGCCCTGCAAGAGCCATCAGCTCTTGGTGGCGATGGCACTGCTGTTATCACTGCCACTTCTGTTAGTATTGTCAGTTGCTGCCATGTCAACCAGAGAAGGCGATGGCACCCCACTCCAGTGCTCTTGCCTGGAAAATGGACGGAGGACCCTGGTGGGCTGCGGTCCATGGGGTCGCTAGGAGTCGGACATGACTGAGTGACTTCACTTTCACTTTTCACTTTCATGCATTGGAGAAGGAAATGGCAACCCACTCCAGTGTTCTTGCCTGGAGAATCCCAGGGACAGGGGAGCCTGGTGGGCTGCCGTCTATGGGGTCGCACAGAGTCGGACACGACTGAGGTGACTTAGCAGCAGCAGCCATGTCAACCAGCCACGGCTGATGCTTCCCAGTGAATCTTGAGTGAGGCTGTTCCCAGTGAACCAGTGTCCATGCACCAGTGAACTAGACCGTTCAAATGCTGTGATTTCCAGTGGTCTGTGTCAGAACACCTAGACCACTGCTCTTTCCTTTCATATACTTTAATACTCTTTGTTATTCTTCAGGAACATCTTGCTCATATTAGGAGACTGCAGTATATCTACTATTTTTTATTCTATGAACAATCACAACCACCTAGGATACTTGGGACATATCCTAGGATACTTGGGAAATATCCTTGGCTCCACTGAAACTTTCTGAATCCTAATCTCTGGTGGTAGATTTCATGAATGTGCAAGTACTCCAAGAAAATGTTTATGCAGACATCTCAGGATTGTCCTCAGAGCACGTTTGGGATGGAGGAGTCTAGATAATTGTGAGATTGTGAGGTGTATTCTAGTGTACGAGAGTACGCTGAGATTCATAAGCAGTTATTTTGTGGTCTAGTATCCTCACAATAAAAGAGCCAATAACAGAATTTCATTTCTCACTCACTTGAAATCTCCTTGAACTATCATAATTATCAACAACCTTGAAATCTAAAAAATGTGATGACTGTGGGCCCATGAAGCAACTGAATCTCTTTAAAGGGAAGCAATTTAATCCCTTTAAAACTGCATTGGGAACAAATCTGTTCTCCACACCATACTTAAAGGAGCAGATTTAGGAGAAATATCAATAATGAATACAAGTGTATAAAATCTGACTGGTTTCTTGACCTTTTTACTGCAGCACCTCGTCTTGGAGAATATGTTGTTCAGCAATAACATGTGCTCCCTCTTTCAAAGTACAGTATTTGAAATTTAAAGTCCCCACCAAAAAATAGCATTTTCGCTTCTCCTGATCACTCTCAGAGCATGTACTTATCTAAATACATGTAGGTCCAGGGAAGGAAAAAATAAGACATGCTCTAGCAGTGTAAGTGGGGTGATGTTATGATTGAAATTAAAGAGAACAGATGAATAACAAATTAACACATGCTATTTTCATATTGATGGGTATAAAATACATAGATTCCAGAATTCTATCTTATGGCATGCAGCATTTCTAAGTTAAAATTACTGAATTTGTAAGCTTAACATTATAGACATCATCTAGCCCACCTTCCTCTTGCTATAGGAATAAAAAACACATCTCAAAAAGTGGCAGTATAATTTTCAAAGTTCTTAGCAGTAAATATAAAAATAAAAGGTGAATAAATGAGAAATATGCAACAAAAATTTAGTTTAATAACTGAGGAAGAGCATGGTTTCATTATATCTGTATCTCAACATGGCCCAGGCTTTTAAAATGACCTCATTCTCCCCATTCAAATTTTGGTTCAAATGATTCTGTAGATAAGCATTCACTGACCATTCTCTATATGGTAGCAGTGACATCCAGAAATGTCCCTTGATAGACTATATATAACTATATATATATATAATATATATGAAATTATTGTTTATTTTTTTGTTTGTTTGCTTCTTAGCCTTAATCATCTCCTTCCCTCTTTTCAACCTACTAGAATTTAAGCTCCAAGTGAGCAGAACCCTAATATGATTTCTCCACAGTTCTCCCTTGTCATCGGGTCCCAGCAAGTGGTCAAGCAATGGACACTTAATAGCACAGTGGGAACTTCAGGGAGAACTTACTGGCAGCCATGTTTCCTGCCACCAGATGTATGTGCATATACAGGTATTTTTTCAAATTATTTCTGTTAATTTACACATTCTCTGAAGGCAAATCAAGGATCTCAGGTTGAGACCATGATGGTGGATTTTAGTAGACACTTGACAAATGAATGAATGAATGAATGAAAAAAAATGAATGAATGAATGAAAAGTTCCCAGCATTATAAGGCTGTGTGCTGCTGCTGCTGCTAAGTTGCTTCAGTCGTGTCCGACTCTGTGTGACCCCATAGACGGCAACCCACTAGGCTCCTCTGTCCCTGGGATTCTCCAGGCAAGAATAGGCTGTGTAAGAATATATAAATATGCACATTAGGGCTTATATCAAAGTAATAATTTCTCTTGATTAACAGATTAGAAATGTCTGTCTTAGTCTTTTCAAGGAAAAGGATCATCACTTCTTTATTCAAACTTGAGCCTCCTCTGAAACATTTTATGAAAAGTAGTTAGTCTGATGACTAATGATCAAATAAAAGTGATCATGTAGTTTTTGAGAAGGAAAGTTTTAAAATGGACAAAGTATCAGTTCTTTATTCATATCTTATAGACTACTTAGTGTCTACTTTGTGGGAAATCAAAGAAATTGAATGAGGAAAGGAGAGAAGGAAATATAAGGGGTGATCACCCGAAGAATTCAGTTTTGGGAAACGCGTCATAGATCTTGGTTTCAGTGTCACCTTCTAGGTGACCACTTGTTACCTTGACCACTGTCCCTAAAACAGTCACTCCCAATACCACTTCCTGTGCTGCCAGGGCCTCTCTCCACTTTCATTTTTTTCACAACTAATACTTCTTCCTGAAACTGTATTATTGTTGTTGTTTTTTCCCTTACCAACCTTTCCTCCCTAAAAATATAAGCTCCACTGGGCAACTTGGTTTCACGCACCACAGTATCACAGGCCCTAGACATTTGCCAGGCTCACAAGAGGGGCTCAGTACATTTTTGTTAAATAAAGAATAAGTATGGGTACGACTGGCCCCAGGGCTACCTGTTTTTAACTCCAATCCCTTCCCTTCCCTATGACACTTCATACACAGCAGCCACAGCAGTGGAAGAGCCCATCGCATTTATCTTGATTAAAAGCATACTATTTTGAGCCTCTGTCTGTATCTTACCCAACCGAACCATGCCATCATAGCTGTCAGAAACAAACCTATGAACAAGCCAAAGAGTGAAAATAGAGTGAAAAGGGAAAAAGCCATAGAGGGAATTAGAGGAAATTCAGATTAGTCTCTGTAAGATTTTCCAAAGGAACAAAAACAAAACAAGGGAGTGAAAAATAAAAGTTATGAAAGGAAAAAAGTAGAAAATGGAAAGCAGACAGGAATGATTCATAGTCAGAGATGTTGTGAGCAGAAGTCATACATAATTGTTCACGCTGTGTTCATTTTCTCTGCCAACAAATATACATTTTTTGAATTTTAAAGGATTCCTTTGAAAGATTCCTTGCTGGCCCCTGATGGGTCAGCTGAAAGCTCCTTCTGCATTCAGCCCTTTATCTCAGGTCCTCTGACATTTCCAATGGGTGGGAGTTCTCAGCCTGTCTCCAACAACTTTGTCTGATGTTTCTGTTTCCTGAAGGTTCCTGCCAGCTTCAAATTCCAAAAGAGGGACTTTAGAACTCTCCAAGTCCTTGCATCACTCAGCCTCAACCCTTTCATCCCTCTCTACAGGATGGCTAGTGGTGATTCCCCCACCAAGCCAGTCAATGAACTTCTGCTCTCTCTCACTGTGTTCATGACCACCTGCATACAGCCTCATCCCCGCTTTCCCTTCTCAGTTCTTCTGTTTTTGGAGTTTACTGGTCTCACTCACTGCAGGGTAGAATCAGGCCATCTCATGTAACCAACACATTAACTTGTCTTGCTTGAAATAAAATACACCATTTAATGGATCATTTGGCCTCTACCTGTGGGTGATAAGATGTCTTCTTAGAGAAAAGGTGTCTCTCCTAAGGTCCTAAACAGAATATGCAAACCAAGGTCATGGAATTAGTATTATGAAGACTGAGAAATGTTTTAACTTCATTTTTCACTTAAAAAACAAAAAAAACAAAAAAACAAAAACCAGCAACAGAAGAGAGAGTTGCGAACCTAAGAAAGCATACTACACAAATTCTGCTGCTTTCTGTGCTAAAAGATCATATTATTTTCCAGAATACATGGAAATTATTTCTTAAAAGAGCACACCATTCAGCTAGAAACTCATTGTTCAATGTAATGGACACTTAGTAAAGGTTTAATAAGAGAAGATTTTTTTTTTAACCCACAATACTAAGCCTCACACAAAGAACAATATAAGACATTATTTTGTCTGTCTCTGTTATACAACTGGAAGTCTACAAAAAAACAGCAAAAGGATATTTTTAAAATATCATCTTCTATAAACATGTTCCTGTGGCATGAACTCTGAGGATGGAAACATGATAAGCTTGTAGGTATTTATGAAATTGTTAGGACAGAAATAAGACACTGATTTTCACTTTTGTCTCAAGCTGATAATAAGAACATCCATCTTTAGAAAGTGCATAAGCATTATTACTCAGATTCTTTTGAAAGATATATATGTCTTCAAACACATCTCAATAATAGAAACTAACTACAAAATAATGGTAATACATCAGAAAGAATTCTTTTTAAATGCTTCACAAATACAATAAACTCATTTCAAAAATTTGCAAGCCAGTGTTACATACAGGCAAGTCAAACCGGGGTTTTAGCCCCAACTGCACGAGGTACTAGTTTTGTGTTTGGGGGCTTTATTTATCTTCTCTGAGCCTCAGTTTCCTAGTAGGTAAAATGGACCTAACAATAACGTCTTAGTGTATTTTAGTGTGCCCAGTAACGACAATGTGGCTGTTGGAACAACTACCCAATCTGGGGTCTGTCATGCAATAAATACTAGTCCCCCTTTCCTTTATGAGCCATACAAACGCTTTTAAAGTATTTCCTACGACAAATAATGTGAATTCATATACTTTGCACTGGATTTTATTTTGTAGCTCTTGATTTAATATGAGCAATTTGAAAATCTCTCCTTGTTTCATGCTACCTGGCATAGAGAATTTGTAAATATCTTATTTCCAAATCATTCATATTATAGTCCAGTATGACAGTCAAATCTCTTTCTTCATGCCTTGTTATTTTTATGTCTGTGAGTAAATGCCTAGCAGATACGACTCTGTTTACAGAGGCACTAGGTTAGAAATATCTTTGTAAACTTGTTCAGCCTCAAGAGTTCATTTCTTTATTGAAGTGACTGCATAAAATCAGCTAGGCTCAGGTACAGTGTTGCAAATATTTACTGAATTTATACTTCAGTTGATATTAACAATGACACTGGGTTTTGTCCTAACCCAATATTTGGGTTGGGGTCTTTAATGAATTGAGAAGGAAATGGCAATCCGCTCCAGTATTCTTGCCTGGAGAATTCCATGGAATTCTTGAATGAATGGTACAGGGTGGCTTGTCATAGAGTGAGGCAAGTTATAGCAACTCTTTTATTTAACAGATTAGACATGGGTCCAATTTAAAAGTAGCTGGATTGTTATTGGTATAACCTTATTCCTGCTTATGGACACCATCCAGACCTTCCAAAGCTCCCTTGTCCTTGGGCTGAGGTAATTCTGGTGAGTCCACCACCTTTCAACTGAGAAACCCAGAGTCTAGCTCCACCACGCTAAATGCTCAATGGTCTCAATTTTCCAATCTCTAATTTACCCCCTTACATGCTCATTGGGGGTTTCTCAGGTGATGCAGAGGTAAAGAATCTGCCTGCTAATGCAGGAGATGAAGGAGATTAGGGTTCGATTCTGGGTTGGGAAGATTCCCTGGAGTAGGAAATGGGAACCCACACCAGTATTCTTGCCTGGACAATTCCATGGACAGAGGAGCCTGGCGGGCTACAGTCCGTGGGGTCACAAAGAGTCTAACACGACTGAGCAACTGAGCACACACGCATGCACGCACATACTCACTGCCTCACTGCCCCTGATCTCAGCCAAAGCGTAGGCAGACAGGAGACTGATAAACATGCCAAAATACAGAGGCCTGATAGTTCTAGGACCCTCAAAAAGTTTTTACTGCTTTCAAAACTATAAGCCTGCTCACCAAAAGTAATTTAGTTGGTAAATTTGCAGGCAGTGTAACAAAAGGGAAGAACTTTTTCCCCTTACTGGGAAAACTACTTCCATGGAGCTAGCTCTTCTCATCTCAGAGCAGGTAAACTGCCTAACAATCTGTCTCCCCAAAGGCAGTTTTTCTTCTTACACTTCCTATGTTTTCTCTGTTTCTTCACCTTCAAAAGCTCTGTTTTTGTTGGCTTGTTTATTTATGAACAACAGCTCCCAAAATGGCAGTCACGATGGTTTCAGCAGTTTTTTTGTTCTTTTCAGGGGACTGGGCGATGGAAAGTGGGGGACGGAACAGAACAGCCTGTTTATAATACTGGTCATTTGTAACTAAGAGACTTCAGTTTTTTCTCCTTGCTAAAAAGGAAGGTACATCTGTCCTTGTTATTCAGCTTAAGAGAAAATAAAGGTAGAAATTCTTGGGTTTAAAAGTTTAGCTGTCAAAATGGGTGCCAGGAGATTTGCCTTTTTGTATTATTTGTAAAACAAATGTGCTTCTTCACTCACACAAAATCCAAATGGAATCAATTGAAACTTATGGAACGTGAAAGCTGTCTCCATTGGGAAATGTTTGCTACAAGAATATAAACTAGTTTTTAATGTGAAGTTTCAGATACATTTTGGATTTTAAAAATTCTCTATTATTTAAACGGTCTCCAATTGAAAAAACTATAAACTCACATTGGCAGTATTTAAGGCGACAGTTAATTCCGTTTGTCTTCAGTTTGTCCCCTGCTTTGTGAAGAAAGAAAGGTGGATTCTTTCTTCTCTTCTTGGGTCTTAAGCATTGGAGATTTGGAAGGCTCACTAATCTGCCCAATTCTCCTGCCACAACTTCCCTAAGCACTTTTTACTATTCCTGTGAGATTCAGTTCTGGTGATACGCTGGTAATTTCCACATATAGGTACACAATCGGGCTATTTCGTCAGTTTCAGGCATGTAGGCTAAGAGCCTTCTGTCTGTGTCTCTCAGAACCTCAGGTTCAACCAAGATAAAATCCTGCCTTCCTCCTTAAGGTGTGTGCTTGTTGCATTTTCTACTTCGCTAAATTTAACAGCCATTTTTCCCACAGTCATGGAGACAGAAACTTAAGAATCATCCCTGCTACTTTTCTCTCCTACTCCATGATCAAAATACATCAGGCTCATGGCCTGTCATGTCACTTCAGTTTTGGGGAGCCTCTGGTCCAAAGCATTGGCATTGTATCACTGTGCACATTGCTTAAAACTATTTAGAAGAGTAGTTCCCAAGTAGCTGCTCATTAGAACCATCAGGGAAGAGTTTTAAAAATACACACACCTGAGCATCATTCTGGGAAGTTCTGATTTAAATTAGTCTGAGGTGGGTTCAGTCATGGAAAGCGCTTAGAAAGTTTCACATAATTCTAATGAGTGGCCAGTGATAAAATCCACTGCTTTAGAAGCTACCCCTTCCTCTCAGGATAAACACCACATTCTGGTTGATTATTCAGAACCCCTCACAATCTGGTCTACACCAATTTCAACAGCATCATCTCTTGTCTCCACCCTCCTGCTTCCACCATGGGCACCTTAAAAGACAGACTATCGGACAATTTGAACTACTCTCATACTTGAAGTTTTTCCTCTCTTACTTTAGTGCTATTGCATATGCTGCTTCCTCTGTCTGCAGTATTCCTTTATTTCCTTACCTGGACCATCTTTACCTGCCTTTTCTTTTACTCAAAGAAGTCTTGCCCACCACATCCAAACTAACCCAAGGTAGAACAGATGCCCCTCTCCTATAGCATATGGGTTTCGTTGTTCTGGGGTATTTGTCTTTCTAGGTTGTTTTACAGAGTTTCTTCCTCTGATTCAGTCTGTGTTTCTTTATCTTTGTCTCACAAAGCTCCTGGCACAGCAGCTTATTTACATGTACTCATCAAGCACTCCGTGAATATTTATAGGAACATATAAAATTGAATTATATTTTTAAATTGATTTCCATTTAGAAATAAAGGCATTTGCATCACATCAACATTTCAAATCCAGTAGCATATTTTTGGAGAGGGCAATGGCACCCCACTCCAGTACTCTTGCCTGGAGAATCCCATGGATGGAGGAGCCTGAGGGGCTGTGGTCTATGGGGTCGTGAAGAGTCAGACACGACTGGGTGACTTCCCTTTCACTCTTCACTTTCATGCACTGGAGAAGGAAATGGCAACCCTCTCCAGTGTTCTTGCCTGGAGAATCCCAGGGACAGACGAGCCTGATGGGCTGCTGTCTATGGGGTCGCACAGAGTCAGACATGACTGAAGCGACTTAGCAGCAGCAGCATATTTTCACCAATTTTCAAACTCAAACTCACTAGCATTAAGCTCATTCCCTTTGTGTTCAATTGACCTACTACAAGGAAAGATACTACTAAATGCTATTCAAAGATGTTTTCCAAAAGCAAAATTAGAAACTTATTATTTTCTGTTGAAAATTATTTTTAAATAGAAAAACAAATGTATTAACAGAAATGGGGTTTCCCAGTGTACTGGGAACATAAAGGTAATTTGATTCTGGCTTCTGTCTTAAATCCTAAACTACTTATGAAAGTACAACTCTTAAGTTTAAGAAATAAAGCTGGGGGAAATGATAATAGACAATAAAGGCAACTTACTAACGTGGGGACAAAACACTGAACTTTATCTTGACCGATGTGGCGCTCTGATGAACGAGACTGGCGTGTCCAATACTTTATCCACCCTTTATACTCCTAGGTAACGTCAATTTCCAGGATGATGACTATAGAATTTAATTTCAATTTTACTTTCAGAAAGTCTGGGTCACTCAATAACTTGACAATGGCATTTGGAGACCCAATAATGGCAAGTGAAAATGCCGTAGCACCAGCAACAGAACAAGAGCTACTACCATTTGCTGGAAGGGGCAGGGAGTATGGAAGGCACTGAGGGACATATCCCTCACTCTCAAGGCTGGATGTGGTAGGAACAGCTATCTTCCACCAAAAGCTTTTGATTCCCCCATCCATAGCAACGGGGTACCCTACCCAGACCACTCTGCGGTCAGCTGCCACCATGTGACTGGAAGGAAGTACAACCCTTCCAAGCTTAGCACGTAACAATCTTTTACACAATCTTCCTCCACTGCTTTTTGTTTGTTTGTTTTCCTTTTAGGCATTAGGGAAAGATCTTTGACCTTTCAAGACGTGTGCTTAAGGTGGTAATAACCACTGCACGGAGACAGTCTGCCCTATTACCTGTTCAAATACTTGATACACTTGCATGAATGAGAGAAATGAACTTCTGTAGGGTTGAGCACTGACACTTTGGGATCTATTTAGGACTGTGAAGAAGGCTGAGCGCCGAAGAATTGATGCTTTTGAACTGTGGTGTTGGAGAAGACTCTTGAGAGTTCCTTGGACTGCAAGGAGATCCAACCAGTCCATTCTGAAGGAGATCAGCCCTGGGATTTCTTTGGAAGGACTGATGCTAAAGCTGAAACTCCAGTCCTTTGGCCACCTCATGTGAAGAGTTGACTCATTGGAAAAGACTCTGATGCTGGGAGGGATTGGGGGCAGGAGGAGAAGGGGACGACAGAGGATGAGATGGCTGGATGGCATCACTGACTCGATGGACGTGAGTCTGAGTGAACTCCGGGAATTGGTGATGGACAGGGAGGCCTGGCGTGCTGACATTCATGGGGTCGCAAAGAGTTGGACACAACTGAGCAACTGAACTGAACTATTAAGTGCTAAATGCTGTATTCTAATTTTAAGGAGGGGAACTGAGGGTCAGAGAGAAAGACTAGGAGATACAATGTCTCAAATACCATCAGAATGATTATTACTTTCTTAATTTTCACCTCAGGGCAATTATTTTTTTAAAGTGTGTATTAACCAAACTTAAGTGGGAATCCAAATCAAAGTCACAATGTATGCCAGTGGGCACACAAGTTAAAAGGTAGCATTTCAACACGTTCTCACAAGTCCAGGGGATACAGAAAAGGTGAGAATAGCACTAGTCTCAAGGACAACCAGGGTAGCGAATACTTTGAGGCAGTCCTTTCAAAGCAAATGTATAAAGTTAAAAGTAACATCTACTCTCACTTCAGTATAAACAGTCAGAAAACAGAATTTATGACACCATGAAGGTGGAAGGATAAATTGTCACTGAGAGTCTAATATGAGGAGAACATTGATTTGGGCTCTTCATCTATGGTATTTTACTTAAAACTCACCACACACTTAGGAAGAGATATTCCCTATTAATAAACAACTCATAGAAGCTGGAGAGTTGCAGTTGTTCACAGCTTTGAGAAAGAGAGAAACTTGGATTGAGCCCAGCTCTGACATGTTCACACGTCTCATCCTGTCTACTTAGGGAAACCAATAGTCAAATCTGCAGCTCAAGTGCCTGAAGGATTAGGTAGGAAGCATAAACACATGAGCAGACCAGATAGAGAATGGTAATGTACAAAGATGCCTGTGACCCATCTGACCAGGGGCCCCAGTTCCTCTCCTCCTGCCAGATATTGTCATGCAGAAATATAGGTTCTAGGAAGCCCTACTGCCTAAGTATTAGAAGTCAGAAACCTACATTTATGGGAGATGTCCCAGTATTTAAATGCTGAC
The DNA here is from genome assembly GCF_000754665.1 of Bison bison bison. Lineage (NCBI taxonomy): Eukaryota > Metazoa > Chordata > Mammalia > Artiodactyla > Bovidae > Bison > Bison bison. The sequence goes on along the minus strand of NW_011491028.1, from coordinate 1,373,398 downwards.
GACTGGTTATATTTTACCGGGCTGGCCACCAAGTACATCTTTGGGCTGGACCAGTTCTAACAGCTGCTAGTTTCCAGCTACTGATGTTATAATGGTCCTTCATACCAGTAGCAAGAAATATAGCTTTTCAGATTCCAAATGTGAACCCTTAATGCTTGGCAAGACTCCAAACCCAACAAAATGGAGGCAAAAACACTTTTTGATGAGTGAAAAAAAAAATTTAACTTTATGACTCTTGATGGAAAAAGTGAGTGGCAGTTATGTGCCTCCTGCCTGCCCATCACAGTAAAGGCTAACTGTGATGAGTATTGCAGTTTAAAGGTGAGCCTAGGATTCTAATACAAGTCATAAAAGTATTATAGTACTACAGGGCTGCACCCAGAGAGAAACCAGGGCTTCGGGTTCACTTTCACACGCATTCTGTTTAGCCTAAGCTGTTTTCATTAGAAGGGAGCAGAATCCCCAGGGAAACACTAGAAACAATTCCCTCTAATTAAAATGCCAACAACCCACACAGAAGCCAGGGTTGGGTCCTCCAAGACTGCCAAGACCAAGCACATTTGCTGACCCAAGCCATTCCAGACGTGTATCCAGCTGGGAAAGAGGGTGGAGATTCCTATAACTTGAAGCATACACTCACTCATCTGTCCTGTTCACTGCTCATTCTCCATTTCTATTACACTGTACTCTGATGACATTCATTCAGAACCCTTTAAAGTAGAGAGGAGCCTCTGGCTAACTCAGACCACTTTGAATAAATCTACAGAATAACAAGTAAAATTAATATTTGAACTTTCCTAATCATATTAGGCCATAGATTTTAAATCTCTTAAAAATATTCTGGGAGAGTAACAGCCATGGAAATCTGAAAAGCCTATTTAATAACTGCCACTGGCAAAGCTCAGGGTATAGACAACATCCTACATCCCCGATATTACTAATATCAGCATATCTCACTTTGCAGGATAAAAACTTTTCACAAAGTTGGTTACAGAGCAAATTTCTGTACACAAACCCAATTTCCCTTTGGACTTCATTATATACTTAGAGCGCTGTTTCCATGCGGGGGAAGAAATCAAACACAGGGAAGTAAACACTCGCAGCAAGGAAAGAATTTAGACGATGGCCAGGATCAAAAGGAGTGAAAAAAAATAGCATGTATTCTTGAATGAGAAAAAATAAGTAATTAACTAACTTTCCTACTCCTCCCACCATCTACAGTTAAATACAGCTTTTCCTCTTAGCATAGATGTTTCTTAAGTATAGCAATCCCCTTGGTGACAGCTGAATGGTTACAAAGGAAATGTAAGTCCTCAGCTCAGTCCCATCAGAGACTTGAATGCCTCTTGTTGACAAAATGACAAAGTTAAGAAAGAGGATCTCTAAAATCTTGTCAGAGCCAACAATTCTCATTTTAAGTAGCTACTAGAACTCACTCTCCTTCTGCCTAAATACTTTCTCATGCTTAGTAGAATTGTTGGAATATTACATTTACTGCTACTTGTAACATTCTAGCCTAGATTCCTTGATATATATATATTCATTCCCACCCCCTCCACCCCCCACACCCAGGAAGACAACTCTTGATTTTCTCAAAGTTCCATGACAAGGAGGAAGTGGAGAGCTGTGGACACCAACAGGATGAGCAATGGGACAGAACTGCTACATGTCACTACAAAGCTCAGTCTCAGAAAGACTACCTGGAACTGGTTTTTCTGAGTGAGGAAAACACAGAAGAAAGGCAGAAATACTGACTGCAGGAATCTGACACCTATCCATGGTTTTCCAATTGTTGGGGATCTCAGTCATCGCTCACCATTTGATCCAGCCCCCACATCCCTCCAATTCATGTTATGAATTTAATTTTAGTGAATGGTTTGGAAACCCTATGAACCTACTTCACTTTTAAGACACTCTACTACTATTACTACTACTACTACTGCTACTAAGTCGTTTCAGTCGTGTCCGACTCTGTGCAACCCCATGGACTGCAGCCCACCAGGCTCCCCCGTCCCTGGGATTCTCCAGGCAAGAATACTGGAGTGGGTTGCCATTTCCTTCTCCAATGCATGAAAGTGGAAAGTGAAAGTGAAGTCGCTCAGTATACATCTTAACTATAGAAAGGTGCTTGAAGACAAAATATATAAAACATAAATACTTTAGATAAACCTCTACCAAATTACTCTTAAAGATTCCAAAATGAATAATTAGAGCCTTATTATGAAGATAATCAGTACTTTATAAATGAGTATGCTAATTTTGCCAGTGAGTAGATTATGAATAGATTACTAATCAATACTTCAGCTATCTCTAAATATTTCTATCATGAACTTTGTCCATTTACTGCAAAGTAAAGTTTGAGTACACTTAACAGATCGAGTTACAATGATGTATCAACACTACAAAACTAGTCTCTCACTCTATAATTACACATTACCAATAAACATGAATGCCCAGGGGATAATGTAAAAAACCTGGATAACTTAGCCTGAGCTGCTCTGAGCATATGTAGCTAATGTAACAGTAAATCACAATGCTGACCCCTTTACCTTAAGCTGTGGGCAGTCTCTATGAGTCTATATGCCAAGCAAAACATGCTGTTAACAGAAAGCCTTGATTCAAACTATGCATTAAAATTCTGGGTCTAACTTTAAATCACACATCATCTTCATAAAGTAGCATTTGGTACCCTGTATTGAAAAACAGCTTAGTATATGAAAACATAATTCCCTAAGAAATAAATTATTAAGGATGCACACAAGGTCCAAATATAAAGATATGCATTACAGAAATATTTAAAAGTGAAAATGGAAAGTGATCTAATATTTTAAAATATGGAGTAAGATTATATTTTTCTCTGATAGCTATTAGCTATGTGTGTGTGTAACATTTTCTTTATCTATCCATCCATCAACAGACACTTAGGTTGTTTAATGTTTTAGCTATTGTAAATAGTGCGTGCACCAGATATTTAACTATCCTTTTTCTCCGGTCTGTCGGTGTTCCTTCCATTCAGTCCCACACATTGCCACAAGATAAACCTTTCACAAGCACAATCTGATATGTCACTCTGCCCACCAGCCTTTAAATGGCTCCTCACTTCAATTAAATGAAATTCAAGCTCCTTAGCATGAGAGTCAAAGCCCTTTGGGTCCGACCTATATTTCCACACTTATTTACCATCTGTCACCGACACCCACACTCCAGGGTATGGTTATCTAAGTTTGGTCACCATAAGCAGCATCAGCACCACCTGAGAACTTGTTAGAAATGAAAATTCTCTGCCACACCATCCAAACTGAGCCAGAAACTCTGGGGGTTGGACTCCGGGAGTGTGTTTAAACAAGCCCTCCGGGTGATTCTGATGCATTCTGAATTTTGAGGGCCACTGCTCTACCCAAACTGTAGTTCCTTAAATATGCCCAATATTTCCACATTTTAATACTTATCCCAGTGTTGTTCTCTTACCTGGATGTGCAATTTCTTGCCTATCTCCAGATGGGTAAAAACCCAACAATCCTTTTAGGTCAAAACCCAATAGTAACTCAACTGTCCTTTTCCTGGTTTCCTCAACCAGAAATAACCACTTTATTCTTCGACTTTTCATTGCTTGCATCCTTCTTGGAGCATTTAATGTAGTTTCTTTAGATATACGGTTATTCGCATATTTCTTATCTCCTCTGCTAGAATATAGGCAACATGAATTCTGTAAATTTCTTCCAGGTATAGGGCCATATTGTCACAAAGATGGTACCCTACATGAGTCTCTTCAAAAATAAAGCAACAATTGATCAGCATTTAAGATCACCAAACTTAGTAAATAAAACCAGTGGACTCCCAGTTAAATGTGATTTTCAGGTAAACAACAAATAACTTTTATAAGTAGGTCCACATATTACATGTGACAAATTTATATACTTATAGTAAAAAATTGTGTTTTCTGAAATTCAAATTTAAATGAGCATCCAGTATTTTACCCAAAAATCCTATACTATTGTTCATTTGTTACTTTATCTTGATTCAGATTTACCTCTTTGCTAGTCATTCTCTAGGAAGTATAAGAATTAAAAAAAAAAAAACCTTACATACCCGAATAAATGTTTTCCTTTAAAAATCATATTGGAAACACTTGTACTTATTCATTGATATTGACATTGCCCAAAATGTGCTTGAAATTATTTTTAATTGTATGCAAAACTCTCCTATTGAGTACATGAGAAAATCAGCCTCATTATCTGAAACCTGTGTGTTTAAAAAATATACCAACTATATTACTATTTTTATAGCCTACTTTATCTTTCATCATTAATATCCAATATCTTTTCAACTCTTTTTGAAGATCAAATTTATCTTGAAAGACTCACTACCTGATACCACTGAAAATAATTTCAAAATATACTTAGGGCTTAAAAGGACAATTTCCTTACAAATGTAAAATTATTTATGAAAGTCCCTCAAAGTAAAGAATTAAGCTTCCAAGATGCTAATATAAAGCTGCTATTCAAAGAAATGTGTCTAGTCTGGTTCTCTTTAATTTTTCAAAAAGTCACATTTCCTTATAATTACTCCTCCCTTAAGAGTCCAGATCTCACTGATGCCACATCCCCACGCCACCAAACATTAATCCCCAGTAAAGCAAAACCAAATGTGGTAAGTTCTTCTCAAAGACCTCCATAGATAAGCAAAATAAAAGACATACAAGCAAACCAAATGACAGACACCCTGTTTGCCACAGAATGTCATACATACATATATAATATCAATATGTGTTTTTAGCTATAGATCACATGTTATTTCCATATATATGCATATTATTATTTACATATTTATATCTCTTCCTTGAAATTAGAATACTGTAAAAATAGGAACTTCTTTACCTTCTGAAATAGATTTATATAGGGCATGGTAATATAAAAATGAAGCCACAGAAGGCACACGGTCTACAGTCAACATTTCCAGCACTTTATTTTCTACCTCACTGTAGTTGAAATTCTTGGCGCATACCCAATCAACTTATCCGATCCAACTTTCAAATACCTCTAACGGAGGATTTAGTTATGCACCCGAGACTCTCCAGGTTCAAAGCTACTTAGAACTTTGTTGCTCAGCCTTCCCGATCTCTTGCAGATGTGCAGACAGGGGACAGAAGACGGATGGCATAAGTTATTGATTACATTCTCCTTTCTTCACAAACAAAATGAATCAACCTGACAAGTGTGGTGGAGGTTATAGGAAAATACCAATAATTTAGAGCTTTCTGGAACTTGGAATTCAGACACTGATTTTCAAGGGAAATTTCCATATCAATGTTCAGCTCTTTGGGGCTGTTGTTCAAGCTCACTGATTCAATTAATAATACATTAGGAGCTAACGTATTCTTTGAGAATAATCCCAAAGAGAGGTGACACTCTGAAAGGGGATTTTAACAGGTAATACCTTAATCATTCCAGCAACCCTTACACCTTTTCTTTCAACTCCACAAGAGGGTTTTAATAGTCTGGTACCTTTCACATTCCACCAACACTGGGATTTATTCTTTCATGAATCAGCAGGAAGTTAAAAACTCAATTTTTGTATCAATTAGCTATACTTATGAAATAACCACCAATGTATTTTTTCATACAGTATACATGCATAGTAACTTTGAATAAGGAGTAAGACCACTTGAACAGCATGACAATATACAGATAGCAAGATTGTATTCCTCCTTTTTTTTCCTACAATAAGAAAGTGAAAGTGAACGTTGCTTAGTCGTGTCTGACTCTTTGAGACCCCGTGGATATTAGCCCACCAGGCACCTCTGTCCATGGAATTCTCTAGGCAAGAACATTGCAGTGGGTTGCCATTTCCTTCAAAGTTCTAAAAGCACCACTCTCTCAAGGTTTTTTCACCTGATAGCATAGCCAGACAGGAAGGGTTAATAAGAGCAAGAGCTGATCAACCAGGGCACTCATGCATCTTTACCACCAATGTAGAAAGAGTTTTAATTAAAGACAGCAAATCTAGCCAGGCATGTACAACCCAGAATCCAGAAAAATCTGGATAAGCAAGTCACAGGTTTCAGGGATAGAACAAAGAAACAGAGAGGTTCTGAATAGCAATTAAAATTTTAGACTGAGTCAGTGAAGATTAAGGAAGGCAGACAGTTTAGTATCAGTGAAATCTGCTAAATAATGGAAGACATGAAACCACAGCATGGGGAACAAGGGTTGGACATTAAACCCCACAGAGTTTAACACCGTAAGGCCAATACTATAAAGACTTGGTTTCTGGGCGTACATTTAGAAACAGTAAACCAGGCAGAAAACAAATGACTAAGTGTGGAATATAGAAAAAGACTATCTCAGGAAAAAGAATCTCTGATACCAACACTTGGTTAGAGGCAAGATAGAGAACCAAAATTGGACCTTTTGCTATGTCAAATTCTCCCTTTTTAATCTAAGAACTTCATGTGCAAACTGGGGATACAATGGAAATGGTGAGATTCAAAAACAGAGAAATAAACAGAGCATCAGAATACTAATAAACATCAACAGGCCTGCCAGAGAATACAACCAAGCTCTCAATAAATAATATTTGATAAAGAGATCTGATGGCTTCATACTTTAGTCAAGAATTTGCAAATCTGTGGTCTTCAGGTCACATATGGTTCACAGATATGTGCTTTTTTTTTTTTGCCTACACATTATTGCTTAAATATATGAGTCTATAGCATAAAGAATTCAGGGTATTTCTCAATAACAGTGGAATCTGCTTTCTTTCCAAAAAAAAGGAAATGATATTCTGACATTGGTTTTGAATTTCCACGGGCCAGCATGTCTTTGGGCAATGGATCTCCTCAAACAGGGGATCAGTTTTACAACAGTCCCCATCTTCACTCATGAATTTCACCTGCCAACTCCCATAAACATTTAAGTTTACAACCCTGCTTCAAAGGACAGTAAGACTTCAAAACAAGAAAAAAAAACTTTAGGGGCTATTCAAGGAAGATATTTCTGAAATACTTTTGCATCAGATCAAAAACCAGAGTAAACAAAACTTGATCTTCACCCAGCATGAGTGAGATAAACCTAAACAAGACTGGTAACAGACATGCGCCTAGGAATTTTTCTTTGTTGTATAAATGTTGGCTTTGTTTCAATATTTATATTGTTTATAACTGAAAGTGTTAAAAGTGCATTCATCATCTAAAATGTCAGTGCTAGGGCTCCCTTTTGGAAAATAAATATGGTGAAAAGATAGAAAGGGTTTTGTTTTGTTTTTTGCAATTATTTCACAATACCCCAAACAGAAGTGATCAAGAGAAATGTAGATACTTGACTTCAGGCTCCAGGAATATCTCAGAATCTAGTAGTGTTGCAAGCCAAAATTTTCCAGATTTAATTTACCAAAACTTGACAAAAATCCTTATTTTTCTCTGTGAAATCTGATGATTCATTGAAAATAGTACTAAAGCTTTGGATAAAGAAGCAGCATATTAAAACAATGGCTTGCTGAGCAATTTCAAAATATCTTGCCTTTGTATTTAATAATATCTTCCTTTGGCAGTCCAAAAGAAGAGTATATTATCTCTTGTCTTTGAAAAGGCTTGGGCAATATTTCAATCCCTAGGAAATTCGCTGAGGAACATTTGCCACTTCTTGCTTATATATGCCAGTTTAAGTTATGACATGTTTTGTAAGCTGCTGAGTTTTACAGAAAGAACAGCACAGTTCTTATCAAATAGGAAACAGACACAAAGTATTCTTGCTTATATACTAGGGTGGTTGCTGGAATTCATTTTCTAAATATCTTCCCTTAGAAAAGAAATCAAATTAGTTTTCTGTTGGCTAAGTCTCACCTAAACCATTTTTTTTTTTTTAATTCATGTAATTTCTCGGTGACCAAAACCTGCCAGTACTTGTACAGATAAACATGATCACATCACATTGATTTTGGACTTGGTATTTGTTCTTAATCTTCACTAATCTCCATGAGGTGAATTGATTTCTGATGGCTGAACCCTGGAAAGTAACACTCCCTGCAGAGATGGACATTTCAGCAGAAAATTAGAGCAATCTGCATCTCAGCACATGCATTTTTGCAGGTTACCCTTTCAAAGCCACTACATTTCCCAATCACTAACCCTATTCTGGAAACACATCATATATACCTATATATCTGTCCAGTAGAGCATATATTCCATAGAGAAACTATCAGGAACTATCAGTATAACTCAAAGGAACAAGAAGATTTTTTTAATTGTGGTCCAGAATGAAGAAAACATCTAGGAGAGTAAAATACACATCGTGACAGATCTTCAAAACGGATACAATGGTAATCTGAGTACAATGAAATCCTTCACATAAGTGTTTATTGATTTTATATATTAATATCCAAGCATCAGGACATTAAATTGAAAGAGCAACATAATAAATGCTTTCTATTCCATAGGATGCCTTTTCAATAGTGGTTTTCGTCTGGTTTCATTTGGTTCGCAAATGTAAGGATATACAGGTGTGCTATGTGCAGCGGCTAAGAGCATATCAGGGGAGACAGACTTGCCCATGTGTGAGTTCTGGCTGTTACTTCCTAACTGGCAACTCAGCTCCTCACCTCCCACATATATAAAAGAAGGACACCACCACCCCCAGAGGGTTACTGTCAAAGTGAAAGTGAAGTCGCTCAGTCGTGTCCGACTCTTTGCGACCCCGCGGACTGTAGCCCACCAGGCTCCTCTATCCATGGGATTCTCCAGGCAAGAATACTGGAGTGGGTTGCCATTTCCTTCTCCAACTGTCAAAGTGAAATGGAATAAGATAACATGTAAATCACTTAGCACAGTCCTCAGCACGTGGTCAGCTCACAGTAAATCAGTAAATCATAATAATCACAGCTGTTATGAATGTGTGCTTCCAGAAAAAAGATACATCTCTGAGATGTGTCTGCTAAATGGTTATTCTTGCCAAGAAATGGCATGCACACAACTCCTGTCTCATTAAAGCTTCAAGTACTGATAGCTGTACACACGTGAGTGTTTTTTTTTTTTGAGGGGGTCTATGTATAGTATATGTGGAAATACACTAACATACAGACACATTCTATATTGTAGGTTTTACAGTTTGCATGGAATAAATATACCTCAAAAAGTAAATCAGATATATAAGTATGGGGGGAAGAAATTATAGCCCTAAAAACTGTAAAATCAAATAATAAAGGACTGAAGTCACTAAAAACAGAAGCAAGAAGGAATATTTAGAAAGTAAAACCTCCATTAAAAGTCAGGTTCAGGCCAAGCAATAGTGATCTGACCAGCATCAAAGAAAGTAACCTGCTTTTGGGGCATGAGAAACATTTCATGGAGAGAAATAAGATCATAAAATAGGTGAGTTCCTAAATAAAAAAATCTACCAAGTGTTGGCATTTGCCAAGTGGACAGAGTTTTTTAATAATCATAGTCATAAGAAAATATATCTGCTGAGCACTTACTCTATGTCAGGAATGTCCCTGATGAAGTCACAGAGCATCCTCTGACTGTGGCCACGTCAGTCAGATGATGCAGGACCCCTGCCATATTCCTGGCTCACTCTGCAGTGGCAGGGCCTTCCAACCTCTCAGGGAAGGAAGCAAAATGCAGCTCAGAGGGTAGAGGCCAGAGTGATAACAGAGCAAGGCCAGTCTGCTGCTGAGCTGAACGAAGTTAAGTAATAACTGGAGAGACTTTAAAATACATAAAGAAAACGTGGAGCTTGAAGTCACCGTGTACTGACATTTGTCCTCTTCCCTCTCTTTCTTCTGAAAACTGTTTTAAAAGCCTGAACTACCAAAGTCACACTATACATCATTTACATAGGATATTCTTTCTTCTTAAAATGTCTAAGTCACAGGCTTTCAACCTGGTAATGAAAGATATAAGAAGGTTAGAAATAGCTTTTGCACCATAGTCTCTGGACTTTTGACTGTCTCACTGTATTTCTAAATTACTGAAAAGAACCTACCCCGCAGGGATGGAGACATTCATATGCTTTCTCCAGGAGACTATACCATATCCCCAGTGGCTTTACACAGAAATGGTGGATCAGGAAATGAACCTGATTAGTTCCCACCTGTGCATCACGGTCAGCGCTCAGCCTTCCCTGCTGACTCGTTTCTCCTTCACTGGCCCCTCCTTCCTCCTGCCCTAGAAATGTAAGTATGTCCTAGGCCCAGGTTTCAGCTTTACTATAAGATTTCCCCATAAGTCCTATGCTCAGTTGTGTCCACCTCTTTGCAACCCCAAGGACAGTAGTCCATCAGGCTCCTCTGTCCATGGGATTTCCCAGGCAAGAATACTGAGGTGGTTGCCACTTCCTACTCCAGGGGATCTTCCCAACCTAGGGATCGAACATGTCTCTTGTACCTCCTGCATTGGCAGACAGATTCTTTGCCACTTGTGCTACCTGGGAAATCCCATAAATCCTATGGTAGACCAGTATTATATTTACCTGCCTAGCATCCCAACTCCTCTCTTATAGCAAAAGAAATTTGATTTTCTAAAAATTTATCCTCATTCTTACCTCTTTGCAGGTTTTAAGTTTATTTTGGAGGACATTATACTTCCTCTGCTCTAGGAAGATTCTGCTTCCTCTCTGATTCTAGGGATATGCCTGGTGAATCAGAATTACAGGGACTGGTTTAGAGATGATGGAATGTTCCAACTTTTTCCAGGCAGAGTAAATTCAGGTGCTTACTCACAACTTGCTGGAAAAGAGGAACTCTTTCTGCAGAGGAGGATAAACTGGGAGAATGTGCCATAAAATTAGAGAGTCCACCTGAGAAAAATAAAGCTACCATAGAGCTTAAAGATAGAGATAAACCCCTAACCATGGGAACATATTGATCCAGCCATGCCTAAAGTCAGTCCCGTCTCAGGTATTCTGTTACATGAGTCCACATATTCAATCTTTCAGTCAATACCTAATGGGTTTCTGTCACTGCTGACCCAAAGTATTCTAGCTGATAAAGTTTAGTTTCAATTCAATACGTGAGATACACATATGCCAGTGTTTTGCTAAGTGCTCCAAGTCTCCAACTCTCGTGATTTTGACTATTACTTGCACACATTCTCACTAATCAGTAGCACCATCTCTGCTAATTTTGAAATTTGCAGACACATCTCTAGCCGCCTAGAAGCTAAGCGACCTGCGGACTCTGCAAACCCAGACCACTTAACACAAAACCATCATTTCTGAAAAAGAGAACTCTCTTCTGGATTTTGCTATTTCTCTTAGTGGATTCCATTGTTTTTCAAATCTCAGCACCTGAAAGTTTTGCTTCTGGGTTATCTTACCACTTATACCCAATCAGTTATCTTGTCCTGTCTTCATTCTTCAAAAGTGTTTAATCTTTCCTTTCATACCCATTTCTTTCATTTATTTTTTGAATCTTTATTTATAGTTGGGCTACGATACCACCTAACTGCAAATTTTCTTCTTTGGGTTCCATCGTACACATGGTTTTCAAATTAATCTTTGAAATATTGATTCTTTTATGTCAAAATCCTGCTCTGAAAACTTCAGTAGCTTCCCAAATAGTCTACCGTCTCAGTCTCCCTTGCTCCCAATAATAAAACACCTTCAGTAAACTCATCTATCTTTTGCTCCTAAAAGAAATCAAATCTCTTTTCTTGATTCAGCTTCCTGGATCGGAATCACTCCTTTCCACTGATGTAAATTCCACCTTTCCTTCCTTTTTCAGCCCACATTTTCCATTCTTTATGAAATAATCTCCAAATATCATTGTTCTCTCCCCTAAACTTTCCTGAAGTCTTATTATGGCACTTATTATCTGTAGTGTTCATCTAACATATGACATAGACTATCTCATATTGTTATTTTTACATGTCTACTTCCCCCGCTATCTCAGGACCTGAGGCCATGTCTAGTAGCACCTACCTAGTAGCTACCATCTACCAGGAGCACCATCTACTCATCCTGGAAAACACAACAGAATTTAAAAATATATCATGATTTGAAGATTTAAAAAAAAACAAAAAAACAACTCAGGATTGATTTATGCATTTTTTTATTGAGTGTTCAATTATGATATTTAATAAAAGGAACAACTTATAATGAAGCAATCATACAAATAAAAACTCTATGAAAAGTCCTAAGATGAGTCTGTGGTGGGCACATGGCAAGATCAGATATATCTTCCTTGAGGAAGCAGAAAACCAAACTGATTTGTTGTTTCAGCTTTCATTCAACTTCAGACGCTCAGGGAAAGTTTCTCTTCATTTGCAAGTACAAGTATGAACTGAGTGACATTGATTTTTTTTTTTTTAATCACTGGGAAAAAATTATAAGTAATGTTGGACTAAATTTACTGGGCTCAATGGCTCTCAGTTTGTAACTTGAATACATTGTATGTATTCTCCAGGCCATTATTTTCTTATCTGCAAAATGAATACTGATTGCCTCGCATGCTGCAGTCCGTGAGGTCACAAAGCATCAGACACGACTTACTGACTGAACAACAACAACAATCTCAGCATCTATTTCTGCCTTTCAAAAGGAACCCCAGTTTTATTCAGTTGACCATCCAACACCACATGACTCAGAGGAGGTAGATATTCCCAGCTCCAAAGATGACCAGGATCCTTCTGCTGCTGCTGCTGCTGCTAAGTCACCTCAGTTGTGTCCGACTCTGTGTGACCCCATAGATGGAAGCCCACCAGGCTCCCCTGTCCATGGAATTCTCCAGGCAAGAACACTGGAGTGGGTTGCCATTGCCTTCTCCAATGCATGAAAGTGAAAAGTGAAAGTGAAGTTGCTCAGTCGTGTCCGACTCTTAGCGACCCCATGGACTGCAGCACACCAGGCTCCTCGGTCCATGGGATTTTCCAGGCAAGAGTACTGGAGAAGGGTGCCATTGCCTTCTCTGAGGATCCCTCTATACCAACGTAATTGGTATGTAAGGTATGTAAGATGTAATTCTGCATCTCTGGCCTGTGACCCAGCCAGGAAATGAGAGGCCTTCTGCTAAGAAGCAACTGGGAAAGGGTACTTCCTCCTGAAAAAAGAAAAGTAAGAAAGTAATGGTGTCACAGGTCCCTCTGAATTCTAGGGACGTAGGCCATTGGCAGCTACCTCGCTGCCAATCTGAACAGGAAACCAGCACTTGGCAGAATCAAATCAAAATCGGAGAGCTTCAGGGGCACTGTCACATCACACACATCATTTCACACACCTCAGAAATTTTTTCTGTGAGATAATAAACATTGTTGTATAAACCAGTTGGAGACAGTTTGAGGCAGTCTTTTCTGTGACCTGTAGCCAAAAGCATCTTGACTGATACCTGACAGATCCTAGATGACATAAGTCCTTGTGGTTCTAAAATTTTGTGTTTTTGACGAATTGAGAGAGTAGCACTGAAACATACACCCATATGTAAAGTAGATAGCTAGTGGGAAGTTGCTGTGTGATATAGGGAGCTCAACCCAGTGCTCTGTGACCACCTAGAGGAGTGTGAAAGGGTAGGGGTGACAGGGAAGTTCAACAGGGAGGGGGATATATGTATACTTATGGCAGATTCGCACTGTCGTATGGCAGAAACCAACACAGCATTGTAAAGCAATTTTCCTCCAATTAAAAATTTTAAAAATTGAAAATGAAATTTTATGTTCTTGAATGCTTACATTTTCTCTTTTGGTATAAAGATACAAGCTATGAAATCAATTGCTCTAACCTAAAAATTAATATTTCTTAATATTAATACAAGCTTCCCTTGTACTCAGTCAGTAAAGAATCTGCCTGCAGTGCAGGAGACCTGAGTTTGATCCCTGGGTTGGGAAGATCCCCTGGAGAAGGAAATGGCAACCCACTTCAGTATCCTTGCCTGGAAAATCTCATGGACAGAGGAGTCTGGTGGGCTGCAGTCCATGGGGTCACAAAGAGTTGAGCACAAATGAGCGACTAACACTTACTTAACTGAGCGACTAACACTTACTTACTTATCTAGAAATTAATATATTTACTTCCAAGTGAAGTGAATGAATTAGTTTCTCTTTCTCAGTCACAAATATGTGAAGACTGAATTCCACTGATTATTTCTATTTTAAAATTCTGCCTGTTTATATACATTATGATCATTGCTTATACTTGGCACTCAATGCTGATTTAATTGAATGTAAACCATTAAGACATGGTGAAAGATCACTACGTTATTTTTAAAAACCTTATCATGTTCTTATCTTAAAATCATCACTTGAAACTGTGGGTTATAAAAACAAAACATTACTCTAACTTCAACTAACCACATGGATGTTATTATTTGGGGAATTCTATCCTGAATTACATTTCCCTAAGTCCATCAAAAGGAACAGAATTGATGTGTCTCCCATAGTATTAATCTGAGCCAAAGAAAGTGCCATCAATCTACATTCTGACTGTTTCCTGTAACTCAGGGCTTCCCTGGTAGCTCACATGATGAAATCCACCTGTAATGTGGGATACCTGGGTTCCTTCCCTGGGTTGGGAAGATCCCCTGGAGGAGAGTATGGCAACCCACTCTAGTATTCTTGCCTGGGGAATCCCGTGGACAGAAGAGCCTGGCGGGCTACTGTCCATGGGGTCACAAAGAGCTGGACATGACTGAATGACTAAGCACAAGGTAAAACAAATTTAGTTTCAAAGAGAAGTTCAGCTTTTTATCTAAGTCATATCTTTAAAGATATTTTCAGTCTAAACAAACAAACGAATGAAATAAGAATAAAGAAATAAATGACGACTTGTTTATCCACTTTATAAAATACCTAAAATCACTATGAATACAAATTAACTTCTCCCAGGGCAGTCAGGTACTTTAGTTCAATTAACTACATATTTAAATTTCCTAAGGAAAAGCAGTGAATTAATTAATTTGCATTGCATAGTTTTATACTTGTATGTATGGTGCTATTATTGTTTTCTTAATTGATAATTACAAAATCAATTTTTTTAGATTGGCTTATTTCCTCTTACAGAACTGCCTGATGAAAAAGTTGAATAGAGTGGTCAACTGGTGCTCCATAGGAGCATTTGGATTAGACTGGGATTATTTAGTATATGGTTTAACAATTCTCCTTGTCAATAATAATTATTACAAATTCTTTTTTTGCATAATTTCTTGCAAAATATAAACATCAGATATTATTATGATTGAGATCTATAAATTAAAATATTTTATGATGGTGGTTTAGTTAACTCCTGTCCAATTCTGCGACCCCAAGGACTGTAGCTAGCCAGGTTCCTCTGTCCATGAGATTTCCCAGGCAAGAATACTAGTTTGTTGCTATTTCCTAATTCCTGGAAGATCTTCTAGAGAAGAGAATGACAACCCACACCAGCAGTATTCTTGCCTGGAGAATCCTATGGACAGAGGAACCTGGCGGGCTACAGTCTGTGGGGTCACAAAAAGTCAGACACGAATGAGCGATCAATAATACACTACACTACTACCCTCCTCCAGGGGATCGTCCCAACCCAGGGATAAAACTCATGTCTCTCCATTGCAGGCAGTCTCTTACACTGCAGGCAGATTATTTACTGCAACCAGGGAAGCTCATTAGGTGCTCTTAAAAAAAAAATGGATAGTTTTTCCTAGAAAAATTACGTTTAAATACTTATGAACTAGCAAAGAACCTTACTGTAAATCAGAAGAAACTCTCAGAAAAATTAGTCACTGCTCAACCACAAAATTTCTTTGAATGATCTATTCAAATCTAAATAGTAAGATCTTGAATGTGGTACACATAACACACAGGTTTGGTCTTTACATTGCTTTCATTCCCAAGGGCTACTCAGTTGGAACATTAAAAGTTCATGAGGATGAACTGTCAGATTGATCCGTAATGATCATGGTTTGTGCTGCCCTTTCAAAAACATGACAAAATTTTTCCTCCAAGTTGTCTGATTTGCAGCACAGAAACAATATGCAATTATTGATACCACAGATTCCTTTGGAGAAGAAAAATAACTTCACATCTTTGGATGCATAATGATATGAAAATGTAAGTCCCCGTGACAAAATACATTTTGCATTTACAAAGATTAAAGGGAGGTGAAGCACTAAAGTCTTTCCGCTCTGATGGGGATGTCTGAGCCGCCTCCACACCTCTCTGATGATAATGAGTGGAAGCAATGGTTTTGAATGCTTCAAAGCAAACACGAAGTACAATGCAGCAGACAAAAGTCCTCTCTGTCTCTGACCAACCTTGACTTCTCTGAGACTCGCTGATAGGGTTCAGAAGGTAGAATTTGCACATAATTGGCTTGGAGATGAATGAAATATGCAACATCCAACCCAGAGGTTAAATAAAATTCTTTGATCTCAAAATCAGACTGGAAACCTGGTGGTAAAAAGAGAGGTCTATTGGGGGAAAAAAAGATGAGCTCTTTATCCCATCACAAATTAAGCTCAGGGAAGGGAAATGTGATAATCTAATAAAATGGCTTCACTTGAATTTCATCAGCATACATGATTTATAAGGAATAAAACTATTCCTCGGTATTCTAGCCACTGGGAACATTCAGTGAAACAGTTCTTCCTTTTCACAAAATGGTGGTCTGAAAAAGTGTATTACCTTCTGAAATGTTGGACTTGCCACCCTACCCCTTTTTTTCCATCAGCAGTATGGTGCCGTTCTTTATACAAATCTAAATGAAGGAAATACTTAACTTATTTCTAAAATTTCTCTGCTTTGCCATATGAATGCTTGTACATTCTCTTTAGAAACCTAAAAGCAGAAGTGTTTTGTAAGCTAAATTGGCCAAAACAATAGGTATAGGGGGACATATACATGTTGGTTTTTCTATACATTTTTCTATATGTCTAGAAAAATGATTGCCAGTGATTTTAACCATGAGGGGGTTCTCACTGGTGGGCTGGCTGGTCATCACACATGGTTCATATCTTGCCAGATCCCTCTCATTTGTTCAAGATCATTCTCCTCCTCTGTCTTCTAGCTGCTTCCAATCCAAACAATAACAGCTGCCAGTCTTTTTTAAATTGTATTTATTTATTTACTGGCTGTTCTGGGTCTTCGTCACTGCATGGGCTTTTCTCTAGTTGCAGCCAGCAGGGCTATTTTCTGGTTGCAGTATGCGGGCTTCTCAGCTTCTCACTGTGGGGGCTTCTCTTGTCGCAGAGCATCGGCTCTAGGGCACACGGGTTTCCATAGTTGCCAAACATGGGCTCCGTAGTCGTAGTTCCCAGGCTGTAAAGCACAGGCTCAGTAGTTGTGGCCTACTATGACTTACTTGCTCCATGGCTTGTGCGATCTTCCTGAATCAGGGATCAGACCTATGTCTCCTACATTGGCAGGCAGAGTTTGTATCACTGAGCTACCAGGGAAGCCCAGCTGCCATTTTTGAGCTTCAGCTTCTAGATATTACAGGAGCTTCATTCTGCTTTCTCTTCTGCCTTCAGGATAATATCACAGTGCCTTCTTAATTTCCATTGAAAGGATAAAGAACTTGAAATTCATAAATGCTCACCATTAAGTAGCCAATAAGTGGTCAGAGTAGATTTGATTCCAAATTCCTTGTTTGTCTGACTACACTACACTGGCAAGAAATATTAAATTTTACAAACTGCCACAGAAAGAGTTGAAAGGAGAGTAATTAAACTCATCACTTCATGGGAAAAAAAGGAACTGCTAGGACTTATTGAGAGTTATGATTTTTCTTTTGCTTTATCATCACTCTAATCATTTAAGAAGGGCCTATGTTCAAACAGACAGAGAGTTGACCTGTTTCTGGAGAATTTAACATATTTTAGAAAATATTTTTCTGTTAACATGACCTTCACTCTCCATTTATAAGAAGCATGATTTTTACATGTGCATTTAAAAAGCAGCACAGTGCATTTGATAGGCATTCATCTGTGTGGTGTTATGTATTTGGAGTAAAAATGTTGCTAAAATCAATCAAGTTTATTCAATACACCAAAAGTAGTATCATCTGAAGACTTGCAATTCCAAGCCTATAAAATAACAGACATAGCCTTCAGGTTGTAGGCTTCCAATTTTTTTTTTTTTGCTTTTCTTATCTGTGGGATTCGGTGTGCCATATATGGCCTGCTCTGACATAGCTTTTGAGTTTTTCTCAAAAAAGAAAACACACACACGCACAAAATAACCTACACTTTCATCACATTTATATGTAATTGTACGATATATGTTACTGCCTGAGTCTTCACTTATTAATAGAAGCAGTAAACCGTGACTACAACGCTACTCGTGTTTACATCCCATAGCTAGCCGTCAAAAAAACTTTCAGCATCTGGTAACCGAAAAGCTCAAAATCTGGGAGAAACATTTGCATTTGTGAACCACACATTCTAAGTAGAGTAGAATTATTTCAAGTATTTAAGAGCCAGAGGTTAATTCTGAACAGAATTAAATGTGCACATTTTCTGAAGGACACTCATTAAGTTCTATGCTCTATGTTTCCAAGAAGTGAGCGCCTAAGAAATTAATGGGGCAAAAACCATCAGGCATAAAAGAAAATGGCAATATTTTCATTTTTTCTGTGTCCCTAAAGATTTTTTTTTTTATATAGTTGGACTCTACTTAATTACTAATCAATCACCCCTAATAGGAGAGTCCTAAATGACCTAGACTAAAAGTTTTAGATTTAAAACATGCAAATACAAAAGAATGCTGTACACTTTGGCTGAGTGCTTAGCAGATGTAATTAGCTGGTCATTCAAATGGAAATGAATCACACACATCCTTCCAAGTGGTATAATTTTTGTAGGTCAATTTATAACCACAAAAGTTCACAGCTGATAAAATACTTTTAGGAGGATCAATACCTAACAGAGGCAAAACAATCCAAAGCAAAGAACTGACTCATTGTTAAAGACCCTGATGTTAAGAAAGACTGAAGTCAGGAGGAAAATGGGACAACAGAAGATGAGATGGTTGGATGGCATCACTGACTCGATGGACATGAGTTTGAGTGAGCTCTGGGAAGTGGTGATGGACAGGGAAGCCTGGCATGCTGCAGTCCACGGGGTAGAAAAAGCTGGACACGACTGAGGAACTGAACTGAACTGAATCCAAAAATCCCTGCCAAATTTTAATGCGATTATGCCAGGGCAAAGATGCAACCTGCAGATGACCCTGCCAAGTTATGAAATAGGTGCCTGGTCTGCCTTGGGGGGAAATGAAATATAACTCTATACTGAAGCATACAAAGCAAGCAATTTAAAGTTGTCTCCATTTCCAAATTACCATGCTGTTGTTATTCAGGCGTTAAGTTGTGTCTGACTCTTTGTGACCCCATGGACTGCAGTTTTGTGTATCAATGCACCGCTTGAGCAACAATATGGATGGGTCTTGACGGTATTATGCTGAGCCAAATAAGTCAGACAGAGAACAGAGAAATGCAAAATGGTTTAACTTATCTGTGGAATCTAAAAAACAAAACAAACAAAATAAAACTCATAGATACAGAGAAGAGATTGGTGGTTACCAGAGGGGAAGGGGTGGGGGATGGGTGAATGGGCTCAACTGTATGGTGATGGATGGGAGCTAGATTTATTGTGGTGATCACTTTGTAGTGTACAGAAATGTTCAATTATAATTTTGCACAACTTAAACATATATATTGTATACCAATTTTACCTCAATAAAAAAAGTTGTTAAAAATTATAATAGGAGGAAAAAGAGACATATTGCTACAATGAGTATTTAGGAAAAGTGAAATTTGTCTAGAGAGAGAGATGGGAAGGAATAAGCAAATATGTAAAAAGGGAGCCCAGCACCTCAGCCTTCTCATCTATAAAGTGGGCACAATGATAACACTTAGGCGTGTTGTGAGGATGGAAGCGACAGGGCATCCAGACAGCTCAGCACACACTTCGAGCTCCCTCCCCTCTTCTTACAACTACAATCGCAATGTAGTAAGCAAAAGGCCTTGAAAGTGAAAAGTCAGTGTCTAATTCTTTGGGACCCTAAGGACTGCAGCATGCCAGGCTCCTCTGTCCATGGCAAGAATACTGGAGTGGGTAGCCATTCCCTTCTCCAAGAGATCTTCCCAACACAGGGATTGAACCCAGGTCTCCTGCACTGCAGGCAGACTCTCCACCATCTGAATCACCAGGCAACAGCCTTAAATGACCTGCCAAATGAGATGTATTTCCCATCCTTTCACTATTCACTCTTGAAGTTCTACTTTGTCTCAGATGCAGTTTTGCACAGTCACTTTTCACAAATGGAAAGGCAGAGCACTTTTCTAAGCTGAGAAAGGTATAAACTTCCAGAGAGATGGAAAAGTATGTTCTTGATTACCCTGTTAAAGAAACTCCTGCAAACTTCCTTGCCCCCTGTAATAAGCAGTGAGAAAACAGCTGACAAGTCATTCATCACAGTCCAAGACTGCTTTAAGGGGTTCACTGATTGCCAGGAGAGGCCTCTGCCTTTCCGCGGTAGGTCACTCCATCACACTAGGAACACTACGCTTCTCCACTGGTCTCAGGCACTCATGTACAGATAGCAGATGCTTCACACATAGCAGACGCTCAACCGTCACTGTTCAGTAAATAAATTAATATCACTCTTTGTTAAAGGTAGCAATTTATGATATGCTGTTCCCTGCCACTAGCATAATAAACATTCACATCTTCTCATTTATTCTGTCTTCTTCAGGAACAAAAATTGTTTTGCAAATAAAAATGGAAAATCTGACACTTATTAGAATCCAAAGCACCATCTAGAAATATGTCTGAATAAAAAACAGCAATTAAATGGTAATTTACCTTACACAGTTATGAGGCAAAACAATCATATACAGAAAATAAGAAATGATAGTTTCTGGGTTTATAGTTTCAATACATTTTTGAAAAAGATAATTCAATGTGTTTGTAAAAAGAATTTTGTTTAAAAAAAGAAGAAGACCAGAGATATAGGAGAGAAGAGAATGTCATCAGAGCAGAAACAGAGGCCATACGGAAGATAACGAAATGTACAAGACAGGATCTATGCGGGCCCCCAGTCGTGTGTTCACTCCTGTACCCGTTTATTCAGCAAATTCAGCAAGGCTGCACTGTGCTGGGGCCAGAGGATTTGGGAGTACACATATTAAACAAGGTTCTGCCCACAAGGTATTAACTTCCATTAAAAAAGCAAACAAGTTCTGCTGTGCATATTCAATTGTCAAGGGTATACAGTTCAGGAAATGTTTATTTAAATCTAACATCTCACTGAAAATAATATTGACTCTGTCCCTTGAATATTTTCTTCTTCTCACAGACATGTGAAGAAAACCAAGAAACATGTCTTGTCCATGGTATTCCTTAATCTGCTCTTTTTCTTTATTTTCAGATTTAACATAGATAGCTAAGTTCCTGCTTGACCATTAATTCATTTCTCTTCTTACACTTTGGAGCCCCACGTGAGAGGACTATGTTAAACTAAAGTATGTTAGTTTAATAAGCATAGTAATAAACACTGTCTGTATATTTGAATCATTTCACCAATGCCCTGACAATGACGTATTCTAAAGCAAACTTTCCCAATAGGAATAAACAAGGTCCTTTCCTCTTCCTGACTTCACCTCTGCTCTCGTTCTCAAGTCCTGCAGAGCACGTGAGAATCCTTATCATATACTGCTCCATCTTCTTGCTGTATCACTTAATTCCCCCTAACTTTTCACCCCTTCCTTCTTATAATGATGTCTTCTTCTAGAGCTACAACATGCGGTCATAAACTGAATCCAGACAGAGACATTGCTTTTGACTCCCAAGGCTAAAAACTTTACACTGCTCTTATGGACACTATCTTAAAACCGGGAGATATCATATAAATATCTCAAAATCTAGGTTCTCTTGTAAACTATCAAAATTTGACTACAAGGCATCAATAAAGGTTCTGAAACTTGGAATAAGTAGCAGTGATCAAGTGCTCACTAAATCACCAGCCCCCAGTTCTCTCACTGATGACTGACCTTGAGGCCAAGGTACTAGTTATCATTTATTGTCACACTTGTACTGCTGATTTTCCTCTCTCAGTATCTGTCAACAAAGTAGAAAATGATAGATTAACCAAGTCAACCTTTTTCTTTTTTAGTGCCAGGAGTTAGCGATCTTTTCCTGTGAAGGGCTAAACATAAAAATAGTTTATGCTTTACCAGCCATATTGTGTGTATTACAACTAATCAACTCTGCAACCACAGTGCAGCATGAAAACAATCACAGGCAAGAGGAAAATGAATGGGCCTGTGTTCAAATAAAACTTTATTTATAAAAACAGGCACTTGGCTGAATTTGGGTTGTAGTTGGCTTTATGCTATCAGTGTGGATGCCCTAGGCATGTGACCTTTGCTCTAGCCTTTTCAGCTTTAATATCCATTAAAAAAAAAACACACTTTTTTTTTCTGTGTCACTGTGGACTTCCTTTTGTTACTGTTGACACTTATTTCAAAATAGTCATTAAAAGATACTGTCAAATGTATATATTAATTTTCTGAGCCAGAGAAAGTCAGCCCTTCCTGGGGAACACACAAGGGTAGATCTTAAGACCAGTGGAAAAGTAGGTACATAGCTATGAATTTGCTGTTCCCTTCCTCAGCATCTTTCACGCTTCCCTCTAGCCTGATAAAATAATCACTCTGACACCAATTTACTGTCTGAGCTGTAGGTGTCCTCCACTGCCCCATTCATGAATTATTTGTGCCAGTCATTCTAGACTGCTTGATATTTTCTAAGTAAAACTCTTACTTTCTGCTTTCCATTGCTTTGATTCAGCTTCCTACTGCCTAGTACAGGTGGTTAGTGCATGGAGAATCTAATTCTACACAAATCTCTAGGACTTACTGAAATCATATATTCCTCTTAAGCCCATCCTGAATTTCAACCACTTATATTTAAGGTCCTCAATGTTTAGTGTTTTTTAGGCATGACAACAGCACATTATTAGGCTATGTTATATGAAACTGCCACTTTTTAGGCCAAAAATGGTCAGATATTGGAAACCTAATATATCCTGTATTTAATGCTATATAAACAAATAGGTCCACTTCACTTCTTGAAGGCAGGGTTCGACTCTTCTTGATATTACTCTCTGGGTATCTAACCCAATGCCTTGCTGAGAGGAGAGGAACCAGTACTGTTGAATTGACTTGCTGAATTTAAAAAGCCTCAGCATTCACAGAGGAATAAAGACGATGTGCACACCTCTAAATTACTTTGAACTACTATTACAAGGACAGCCTTAATTCCTGACCTAGATGACTTAAATTTCTAAAAATAGTACCCAGGGGAGAAAAGGGGGCAGAGGTGTACTTGAAACATGCACTGGCACTTTCTTAGGTGCTGACTTTCTGCTGTATTCACCGGGGAGTAGAGGCCCAGATGCTGTTATATGATTAAGTCAATCGCAACCAGAAAAACTGTGAAAATACTGTGGCCCCAGAAACTCCCTGCATTCAGCGTATAAAATTCTAATGGGAAGCCCACATGAAATGTGTGATGCTCTATTGGCTTTTATACCCTTAAGTTCCTCATTTCAATGTGAGAGGAAAAAAGAAATCTGTTAGCAATCCAGCGTTTGCCACATTCCTGTTGCTAAGCAAAGGGAAGCTAAGGAGACGGGGAAAGCTGAAGGTCTGTGGATGGGGGAGTAAAATTCTAATCACCTCTCAGCGTTCTGCTTGCCTGTCTTGGTGGGGGAGGGAAGGCGGCAATCTAAATTGGTGTCCGAAGGCTCCGGAATGTGTCCCAGTGATCACAAAGGAAGCTGCTTTCATTGTGAAGCGCGCAGTTAAAAAGATATGATCTCAGTTGTAGAAAAGAAATGACAAGGTAACTTCAAGCCGCCTCGATGAGCTCTTGGACATTTTTTTCAACAAGTGGTTATAAAACAGTGACATAATAGAAAAATTATGTCCAGTCAAATATCAATTTCTGGTAAAAAGAAGGGTAACATCATCTGTTACCTTCAGAAAGTTTTCATGACAAATGTGCTACAATGTAAAGTCATTTATTTTTTCAGTAATTGAAATATCAGTTCAGTTCAGCTACTCAGTCGTGTCTGACTCTTTGCGACCCCATGGACTGCAGCACGCCAGGCTTCCCTGTCCATCACCAATTCCCAGAGCTTGCTCAAACTCGTGTCCATTGAGTCGGTGGTGCATCCAACCTTCTCATCCTCTGTCGTCCCCTTCTCCTCCCACATTCAATCTTTTCCAGCATCAGGGTCTTTTCCAATGAGTCAGTTCTTCACATCAAGTGGCCAAAGTATTGGAGCTTCAGCTTCAGCATCAGTGCTTCCAATGAATATTCTGGAGCGATTAGCTTTAGGATGGACTGGTTGGAACTCCTTGCAGACCAAGGGACTCTCAAGAGTCTTCTCCAACACCACAGCTCTAAAGCATCAATTCTTCGGCACTCAGCTTTCTTTATGGTCCCACTCTCACATCCATACATGATTCCTGGAAAAACAATAGCTTTGACTAGATGGACCTTTGTCAGCAAAGTAATGTCTATGCTTTTTAATATGCTGTCTAGGTTGGTCACGGCTTTTCTTCCAAGGAGCAAATGTCTTTTAATTTCATGGCTTCAGTCACCATCTGCAGTGATTTTGGAGCCCAAGAAAACAAAGTCTGTCACTATTTCCATTGTTTCTCCATCTATTTGCTATGAAGTGATGGGACCAGATGCCACGACCTTAGTTTTCTGAAAGTTGACTCTTAAGACAGCTTTTTCACTCTCCTCTTTCACTTTCTTCAAGAGGCTCTTTAGTTCCTCTTAGCTTTCTGCCATAAGGGTGGTGTCAACTGCATATCTGAGATTATTGATATTTCTCCCTGCAATTTTGATTCCAGCTTGTGCTTCATCCAGCCCAGCATATCACATGATGTGCCCTTCATATAATTTAAATAAGCAGGGTGACAGTATACAGCCTTGAAGTACTCCTTTCCCAATTTGGAACCAGTCCATTATTACGTGTCCAGTTCTAACTGTTGCTTCTTGACCCGCATACAGATTTCTCTGAACACAGGTAAGTTTAAAACCAACGGAAGAGTAAGGGAACCTTACAGTGTTTCAACCCCAGAAGGGTCCTTTAGGACATCCTGAAGTAAACAGAAATTAAAAGGGGTCTTTTGCTTCTTTGAAACAGAGACCCGCCACAGCAAGGGGAATGGGCAGAGAGACAGAGGGTAAGGGAGACAGGCAGACAGAGAGAACAAACCTCTCTGAGTAACCTATAAATAAATATCATCTATTTTGCATATCCCGTTAGACAGGACAGTGAACTCAGGAAGGATATTAAAATTTCAGTCTACCTACAAGATTCACATTGGCGATATAAATAGTGAAAATGGAAGAAAGGGAATGTTCCTAGATCAAATTCAAATGTTTTGTTTTCATTTCAGTCTGACATATAAAACATTCAAAGTCTCACTAAATTTGCTAACAAGTCTTGATTAGCCCCATAAGTATTATTTGTTATACAAGTACCTATGACACATTTTATAAATATTTACTTTGCTCTTTCCGGGGAAATTTTTACCAACTGTGTGTTAGTGTGCCCTCAAATAAGAAAAACGTCCCTTGAATACTGGCCCAAGGAAGATGTGACTGTTTAAAAAAATGCTTGCAAAACTTACGTTTGGGAACAATTATGCATATCTTGATGGCCTGTGTTTTCAGAATAATTTATTTACCAAAGCAATAGAAAGAAAACCTTTAGAAATTTACCAGGAAGGTAGGAGAGGCTAACACAAGAAATCAGACAGTAGTCTCCTCTAAGTGCTATCTTATCATTACTTCCCCAGGAGCCCTATCTATTGGTATCTACCACTTAATTAGCATTTTGAAGCCCATCCAAGTCCATTCAAGTAATAACATCAGGCTCAGATTTCTCCTTGTTCACAGGTGTATCAGAAGACACGCTGCCAAATGCTCACAGGCATAATGGGGACCGAAACTGCCCTTGCCACAATTATAGAACGTCAGGAAAGATCTGACTAATTAAGGGCTTCACAAGCAATAAATCAAGGACAGGAAATAGCTGATAAGCAGAGGAACACATGACTTCTACCCATCCCTGCACAGACAATGAGTCCAGGGAGGAGGAAGTACAGGGCAGAGTGGGTAAGTGTCTGCAGGAAAACAGGGCAGGGACCAATAAGCAGGTCAAGTGCAATGCAAAGAAAAAGTAATCCAAAGCTCTAGCTGGGGCAGGAGTCTTCTGCTTGCTACTATCACTTCACTGTGGGTTCCATGGTCTGATCTTTATCCTCAGCATCTCAGACTAGTGGGGAGACTCTGCACTACCTCTTATTAGTTCCCTTAAAATGTGTCTGCTTGTCATCCCTTTATTAAATTCAGCTCAAATTGCCCTGCTTAAGTCTGCTCTTTGTTCCCTGGGGTGTCCCTTACTGAACCACCATCCAAGTCATGAATGAAAGGATCACCACAGCCATACCACAGTAAAGAATCTACACTCCACAACCAGAAGCCTCCCTTCTGACTCACCGCTACCAGTTCACTGGCATTTCCAAGTCCATCTCAGTATATTAGCATCATGTCCATGGACTTGTTATTCAACAAGTGTGTTACTGAAGACCTCGTCAAATACTCAGAGAAAACCAGCATATGAGATAAGGTTTATGGTATGCATGTCTGCACTGTGTTTCTAGCCTCCCAATCTAACTTACTTTTTTATAAGGGAAATAAAATTACATTAGTCTAGTCTTCCTTGGTAAATCCACAATAATTCTTAGAATCATCTCTAACTTGTATTAATGTCCACAATGCAGAAGATGCAGAAGACACAGGTTTGAGCCCTGGGTCAGGAAGATTCCCTGGAGGAGGAAATGGCAATCTATTACAGTATTCTTGCCCGAAAAATCCCATGGACAGAAGACAAGCCACAATAGCAACAGAGCACGTGCACACACACACACACACACATCTGTTTTCACGAACTGATTCCAGGTTATTGCTCATGATGGGTATCAAACTACTAATCCAATTTATCTATCTATCAGGTAAATGAGTTTCTTTTTAAAAATCATCACCCTGGGCCAATTAATCTCTATTCCTCTCTCATTCTTCAAGCCCTACAAAGTAACCAGAAATCAATATAATATTGCATTTATCATCCTGTTATATAATTAGCTTGTACTGTGCTTGTTTTAGCCCCTAGACTGAATCCTTGAGGGCAGGAGGTGTGTCTTATTCATCTTGACATCCCTGGCACTTAGCAAAATGTCAGCGTTTTACAACCATTCACAGAATTGAATCTGAAGCACCAATGTGTTTTTAAATTTCCTCATATCCTTGGGCTTCAGTTTCTCTCACTAGGATTAGATCCTATCCAAACTAATATTACTTACCTCCTCTGACAGGGAAACTGTGACGTGTTGAGGGAAGACAAGTGTGACTTTTTTCTAAAAGCACCTTCTGGTAGAACCATCCCTTCATCTCCTATTATCTTGTTCTCAACATAGTTATAAAGCTTTTCTTCTCTCGCGCAGTTTTAGCCTTTGACACATTTCCTCTGGGCCTCTGACACTTGCACTGGGTTATCCGGCTCTTCTCCCAATACCACGTCCTTGTTCCTCTGTGTACTCATTAAAGAACTCTTTATCCAGTCATTTACACACAGGGACACTTCCTCTTTCCTTCCCCATCACAATACACAGCCACTATTCTATCCGAATTTCAGTTCCCAGAGCTTTCAACTTATTCAGCAGTCTTTTCATTTCAAGCCAAACTACTGTATTATCCACTAAATTTTTTTCTTCTCTTTTGTTTCCTTCGTCTTTGGCACAGAGGGAAAAAAACTATTTTCCGCTGGCAATGATGTGGATTGGGGGATCCAGGGTTTTGAGTGCAGCTCATGCAAGTAATGCTGTTTAGAAAACCAACTTCAGACTATTGAACAGTTGGTTTTTAAGGGCATTTTCATGAGCTCAGAAATAAATTCCTCAAGTATGGGAAGTGCATGGGGTCGGGAGTAGGAAGAATTATTTTTCTCTGTATCTGACGCTCTACAGGTTATCAGCCTGGGCTGTGATGTCTAAAAAGAAAGAATCTGGCAGAAAGAGTAAGAGAATAACAACTGCAACCTAAAACAACATCTGATAATGTGGATTGTGACATTCACTGTCACTTTATAGGTTTGGATTAGCAAGACAACTAACTCTGTAAAGTTATTTATTCCAGCTTTCTGAGAAACTATGCTGGTATACTGGAAGGAGAATGGATTTCTGGTCCTAATTTTGCCACTCACTCACTGATCTAAAGCAGAAAACTTTATCTCCCTGGTGTTGGATTACCTCCTCTAAAACAACATGAAGTGAAATGAAGTGAAGTGAAAGTCGCTCAGCCGTGTCTGACTTTTTGCGACCCCATATACAGTCAGTAGAATTCTCCAGGCTAGAATACTGGAGTGGGTAGCCTTTCCTTCTCCAGGGGATCTTCCCAACCCAGGATCGAACTCTGGTCTCCCACATTGCAGGCAGATTCTTTACCAGCTGAGCCACAAGGGAAGCAACACGAAAACAGCATGAGCTGTCGTAAATGCTGGCTAACATCCTCCCCAGCTCTGACGTTCAGTGATTCCCTAAGAGAAGTCAGTAGTTACAGGTGGTACTTTTTGTGACCAGCATAATGAGCTACTTCCACACATGCCTGTGCCATGGTCATTGTCCATGGTGGGTGGGGGGTATTTTTATGTATTTATAAAGTATTCAGCCTAAGAATGAAGAATGTGGTTCTGGTATCAAACAGATTTGGATTCAGATTCTGACTGTGCCATTTACTAGCTCTGTGAACTTAGGTGAAACTTGCCTGAACCTCTATTTCTTTCTTTTTAAAATTTATTTTATTCAAGTATATTTGATTTAAAAATGTTGTATTAATTTCTGCTGTACCACAAAGTGATTCAGTCATATATACACATACACACAAACGCACACACACATATATATATACACACACATACTGTTTTTCATATTCCTTTCCGTTGTAATTCATCATAGGATTTTGAATATAGCTCCCTATGCTATACAGTACGACTTTACTATTTGTCCATTCTATATAAAATAGTTTGCAACTGCTAATCACAAACTCCCCACCTTGCTTCCCCCTTGGCAACGACCAATCTATTTTCTATGTCTGTGAGTCTGTTTCATAAATAAGTTCATTTGCATATATTTTAGATTCCACCTATAAGTGATACCATACGGTATTTGTCTTTCTCTCCCTGACTTACTTCATTTAGTCTGATCGTCTCTAGGCCTAGCCATGCTGCTGCACGAACCTCTGTTTCTTCTTATGTAAAATCAGAATCCAAGTAATACCTTCTTTGTGAGGTTGTAGTGAAAAAAAAAAAAAAAGAGAGAAGGAAATGGCAACCCACTCCAGTGTTCTTGCCTGGAGAATCCCAGGGACGGGGAGCCTGGTGGGCTGCCGTCTATGGGGTCGCACAGAGTCGGATATGACGGAAGCGACTTAGCAGCAGCAGCAGTGAAAAAACAGGAAAGAAAAAACACATGTAGAGCACCCAGATCGGTGAGTGACACGTGGTAAATTCTCAAGAGATGTAGCAATATTAATTAATATAGCCATAGAAGTAAGAATGACTACAGATGGAATTACTATAGAAGGATTACTAAGAATCTTTGATGGGCCAGACATGGAGAAGACAAACTCTTATTTTATTATTCTTTTAGAATAGCCTAATTATGGTCCACCCCAAAGGCATCATGATTCAGAATCTTCTCCTTATATCCTTAAGAGGTCAGTTCTTTCATTGTCCCAGCTTTTCAGTCCTTTAAGCAGGTAGTTTCCTTCGACTTACTACCAGAGCCATTCTGGCATTTTCCATCCAGGCTATACAAAGAAATTATCTCCTGATGTTCACGATGATATTTCCTTTGATATTTATCTGATGCTTCATCACCTTAAGTGATGTAAAGGTACTTCTTCACTTAAATATATACAGAATGCTTGTGTGAAAACATTTTGTTACACACTGAAGATGACATGGATTGGAAAGAATTCCTGGCTTCAGCAGCTAAGTGGTTGTGTTAAAGGTGAATAAAACAAGATATATTTAAAGTGCATAACACCACGAAGCTACAAAGTCTACAGTGTAGGAGGGGGCATTTGAGAAGACTCTTGAAGAACCAGTGACATTTTACCAGGCATGACTGACAGAGGAGGGCTGCTTGAGAAGAAGAAATCTCAAAAAGCAATATATAGCTATAAGAAAGCAATGTAGTAATTCAATTTGGGTGTGTTGGACTCATTAGAGTAGAAAACTTAGAGTCAATAAATGTTCTAAGCATCGGAAGAGATGACCTCAGATGTAAAAAGTGATATACTTATTCAGCAGACCACATTGATCCCCTGTGATATGACAGTCAAGTGAGGGTCTTTCATATATCAATGGCAATGTTTGTAATAGCAGCTCATATAAAACCTGCTCAGATAGTAGACTGGGGGCCACGTGCGCGGTGGGCTCAGAAACACATTTTTTACCTTTCTTAGGTCTTCAGTTACTAAGAGCCAACATTTTCTGAAAGTTTCTACACTACAGGCATTGTGTTACATGCTTTTCGAGAACAAACAGATTAACTATCATACCAGCCTTAGGAGGCAGGCACTATTATCCGACTTGACCACAAGAGAACGGAGGCTCATAAGTGCTAAATCACCTGCTCAAGATTTTACACCAGAAAAATCACAGAACCCGAAGTCAAATCCAGGTTGGTCTCATTTGGAAATTTCATTCTCACCTACTATGTCACGTACCCTCTCTTAACTACTCTTTACAGCTCATGAAAACACCAAAACCCCTTCATTTATAGAGAGGTAGGAAAAGGATGTGAGAATCTCACTTTCCACTTCTCATTTCTCCACAATGGACCCATCTAGCCCTCATGTGTCGCCATCAAGGCATCACATTCACGCTCAGTCTCAACACAGAGGAAGGTGTAAAGATAGCTTTAAAGCTGGAAATGTTTTCACGCATTATCCAAATGTGCAAAAAATGCCTAATGCCTCTGTTTAGTTATTTGTCCAAGTGTGCTTTTCACAACCTCCTTATCCATACTGTTCTATAAAAGGAATATCTGGGGAGCAACAATTTGAACTTTTATATGTACTTGTTAGTGTGATATTTAAGGTCAGAAGGTATTAAAATTGGTCCCTTGCTATTTTTTATATTTTCTTGAAAAAAATCTCTCATGAAATCTGGCTTATTTCTGTATTACTTGTATATGTTCCAATATTTCTATGATTTACTTCTGGTTTCTAGGTTACAGATGCTATTTAAGAGCTGGTTTCTTTCTGCAAGGTTAGAGAGGGTGTGAGCTGAGATTTTAGCTAAGAACACAAATTCTATTTTAAAGTATTTCCACAGAGCAGCTGGCCAAACTCCAATTTGCTAGTACGTTTATCATGCTTTCTAAAACAATCAAGTTATTTTCCAAAGAGTATTTTTTCCATCATTATACCCACAAATCCTTTCTTGTTCATTTTTCTTTCCTCAAGCTTCTTATATTCTTGATGATTTTACCATTTAACTTTGGGTCTACACATACCAAATGAGAAAAATGTTTACAAATTATATTAATAATATAAACAAATAAATAGTCTAATTATAAATGTATTTAAACCTCAAGACCCTATTCCAGAAATTTCACAATGCTCTTTATGTTTTAGATGTGAAAGCCCTATGTTAAAACTATGTGTGATGGGTTTGATCCTTGGTCTGGGAAGATCCCACATGTCACAGAGCAACCAAGCCTGTGCAACACAAGTCCTGAGCCTGTGTCCTAGAGCCCATGAGCTGCCCCTGCTGAGCCTGCGTGCCCAACTACTGAAGCCCTCGTGCCCTAGAGCCCGTCCTCAGCTATAGGAGAAGCCCCGGTAATGAGAAGCCCGTTCACCACACCTAGGGAGTAGCCCCCATCACCACAACTAGAGAAAAGGCAGCACAGCAACAAAGACTCAGCACAGCTAAAAATAAAATCAAATTTAAAACATTTATAAGAGGTTGTAATTTTAAAAGAATCTAATAAAAAATACATATTCAAAAATTTGTTTTAAAAACTATGGGTGAAAACCATTTTTGAATAACAATGAAATTGTCTATGTTGACTTGGCAACTCCAGCAATGAAACCTGGATGGTCTCTAACATTTTGATTCTGTTATTCTATTACTACTTGTAGGTGAATTAGCGCTTTCCAGGCTACAGTAAAAACGAACAAACAAACAAAAACATGTTTCTAACTAGAGTAGCATAAGTTGGAAAATGAGTTACAAACATTCTATATGGAGCATGAGACATATACTTATTATATATATATAATATATACATAAAATTATGTATCTCATGTTTTAACAATGATCAATTCCAATGATATCTTACATTCTCCACATGGAAAATAAGAATACATCCAGATAACACTGTAGATATCAGTAAGTGAGATAAATGTGGAATTCATTTTTAGCAACAGTATTGTCTGGAACTACATCTACCCAACTACTTGAAAACTTGTTAAGGATCAGGCTCTGAAACACTGAAGTCAACAGCTGAACATTATTTAATTTTTTATGAAGTTATTAAAAAACAACTACCACGTGTCAGAAGCGCTTGTGATTTCATAACAAGAACTTTCTCTCTTCATAGATATAGAGGTGCTATGCCAAGCATTTTATTTTTTAATTAAAACACTCTCTTGCATTGAGTATTTTAATTACTTTAAAAATCTTAAGACTTCAATGTACATGTGTCTTCTGTCTTTAGGGCAAGCCAGCTTTGTTCATGGCTGCTAGCCAATACTGTCCATCTCACCTCCTGGGACATGCATTAAGGATATTGTAGGGAGTAGGCTCCATTATCTCCCAAAGCATCAAATTCAGTTTAAGTGTCCCAGAATTTAGGGACCATTGACAGGTGGTGCCTAACTGACAGATCCCATCGGATACGTGAATGTGCCCAGGGCCCAGCGGAAGCAGACTGCTGTGATATTCACACAACCCTCTATTTCCCCAGTAAGTACCCTTGGAGTCTCGTGCTTTCATGCAACATGCATTTCTGAGCAATCTTTTAATGAAAACAGACATCTCGTGCCCTAAGGAAACTAAACTATAAAATATGGGGATCAGAAAATCATTTGGGAGAAATGAAATCAGAACAAGGGAATTTAGAATGTAAAAAACTAACGTCATCAGAAAAAGAAAGTCAGATTCATTCCTACCTTCTAGGAGTGAACTGCCCATGAGAATGGAAATATTCAAAGCTAGTTGCCTAGAGTTTAGGAGGAGACTATAAATGTATTATCTAAACAGGATACTCTTGAATGTAAAGACAGCAACCCAGGTCTCCCACATTGCAGGTGGATTCTTTACCAGTTGAGCCACAAGGGAAGCCCAAGAATACTAGAATGGGTAGCCTATGCCTTCTCCAGTGGATCTTCCTGACCCAGGAATCAAACTGGGGTCTTCTGCACTGCAGGTGGATTCTTTACCAACTGAGCTATGAGGGAAGCCCAAAGAGAGCATTAGGTATGTCAGAACAACAGGCCCGAACTGAGACAACCAAATGAGGCAAGCTAGGAGATATGGTTGCTTTGACTGAAGTTGTCCAAGATTATGTTCACACTGGGGAGCCTCTAGCCCAAAGGAATTCTGCTAGGGTAAAGACTTCCCAATCCCTTCCTGATTGTCACGTTGCCACTTTATCAGTTCAGTTCAGTCGCTCAGTGGTGTCTGACTCTTTGCGACCCCATGAATCGTGGCACGCGAGGCCTCCCTGTCCATCACCAACTCCCAGAGTTCACTCAAACTCATGTCCATCGAGTCAGTGATGCCATCCAGCCATCTCATCTTCTGTCGTCCCCTTCTCCTCCTGCCCCCAATCCCTCCCAGCATCAGAGTCTTTTCCAATGAGTCAACTCTTCACATGAGGTGGCCAAAATATTGGAGTTTCAGCTTTAGCATAAATCCTTCCAATGAACACCCAGGACTGATCTCCTTTAGGATGGACTGGTTGGATCTCCTTGCAGTCCAAGGGACTCTCAAGAATCTTCTCCAACACCACAGTTCAAAAGCATCAACTCTTTGGTGCTCAGCTTTCTTCACAGTCCAACTCTCACATCCATACATGACCACTGGAAAAACCATAGCCTTGACTAGACGGACCTTTGTCAGCAAAGTAATGTCTCTGCTTTTGAATATGCTGTCTAGGTTGGTCATAACTTTCCTTCCAAGGAGTAAGCGTCTTTTAATTTCATGGCTGCCACTTTATATACGTTGTTAATTCAAATAAGTTATACTGGAATCCTACAGACCTCAAAGGAACCTGTTTTTTTAAATAGTTTAATATTTATCTGTTGTTGTTGTTGTTTAGTTGCTCAGTCACATTCAACTCCGTGAGACCTCATGGACTATAGCCCACAAGGCTCCTCTGTCCATAGAATTCTCCAGGCAAGATTACTAGAGTGGGTAGCTATTCCCTTCTCCAGGGGATCTTCCCAACCCAGGGATCAAACCCACATCTCTTGCATTGCAGATGGATTCTTTACCACTCAGTCACTTGGGAAGACTTAATATCTACACTCCGGCCAAAATTTGTGTTCAGAATGCAAACTACTTCCCTCATTTCAAAGCAATGGGGAGGTGGAAGAAGTATCACACAATGTGTTGTTAGTGGCTCAGTCATGTCCAACTCTTTGCAACCCCCGGAACTGTAACCCACCAGGCTCCTCTGTCCATGGAATTCTTCAGGCAAGAATACTGGAGTGGGTAGCCATTCCCTTCTCTAAAGGATTTACCTGACCCAGGGATCGAACCCAGGTCTCCAGCATCGCAGGCAGATTCTTTACCATCTAAGCTACCAGGGAAACCCTTATCATAAAATAGATGTCAAATACTGACAACAAAGTTAATTGATGTTTTTGGAACTAACATTTTTATATTATGTACAAAAGCAATACACAGTACTCCCTCTTATCTTCCAGGGATATGTTCTAAGACCCGCAGAGAATGTCTAAAACCATGGATAGTACCGAAACATATATATATATTTTTTCTTATACATACCTATGATAGAGTTTCATTTATAAATTAGGCACAGTAAGAAAATATCAGGGGACTTCCCTGGTAGCCCAGTGGTAAAGAATTCACCTTGTAAAGCAGGGGACACAGATTGAATTCTTGGTTGGAGAACTAAGATCTCATATGCTGCAGAACAACAAAGCCCATATCCTGTAACTGTTGAGCCCATGTGCTACAACTAGAGAATCCATGCGATGTATTGAAAGATTCCCCATGCCACAACTAAGAACCAACACAGCCAAATAAATAAATAAGTAAAGAGAAATTCCATCATCACTAAAAAAAAAAAAAAAAATAGTCAGAACTGCCAGCATCACTACTCTTGCCCTTTGGGGTCATTATTAAGTAAAATAAGGATAACATGACCCAAGCACTGAGATACCTCAACAATTGATCTGATAACCAAGACAGTTACGAAGTAACCAATGGCTGAGTAGTGTATACAGGTATACAGCCTGCATATGGTGGATAAAAGGATGATTCACTTCCTGAGCAGGAAGGCTGGAGATCTGAGCATGCTACTTAAGCATGCAATTTAAAATAGACATTATTTCTGGAATTTTCTATTTAATGTATTTTCAGACTACAGTTGACCACAGGTAACTGAAAACACAGATAATGGGGAACTACTTTAATGATGTTTGAATTATCAGTGTCACAGGTTATAGTTGTCTGGAAGTCAAAAGTTATTACATTTATTGATTAATATGGTCCTCACATGCTTATGAGGTAGCCAGCTAGGAATTATTCTTACTGTACAGATGAAGAAAGTGAGACTAATGGGTCAAGTGAGTTATGTAAAGTCATAGTCCGGGATTAGAACCAATTGCTCTTATTCATATAGCATGCATGCATGCTAAGTCGCTTCAGCCATGCCCGACTCATTTGGACTCTATGGACTGCAGCCTGCCAGGCTCCCCTGTCCATGGGACTCTCCAGGCAAGAATACGAGAGTGGGTTGCCATGCCCTCCTCCAGGGGATCTTCTTGACCCAGGGATCAAACTCGCTTCTCTTATGTCTCCTACATTCGCAGGTGGGTTCTTTACCACTAGTGCTACCTGGGAAACCCTATTCATAGAGCAGTGGTTCTCAGAGTATATCAGTAACATCTAGGATTTTAGACACAAATGCAAATTCTTG
Source organism: Bison bison bison (assembly GCF_000754665.1). Taxonomy (NCBI): domain Eukaryota; kingdom Metazoa; phylum Chordata; class Mammalia; order Artiodactyla; family Bovidae; genus Bison; species Bison bison. The sequence goes on along the minus strand of NW_011491028.1, from coordinate 1,337,174 downwards.
TTCCAAAGTGACACCAGGATATTTCCTGAGAGAAAATTCACCAGAATTTGCCATTTTGGACAAAGAGGAATAGAATAGTAATACCTAGTCTTAAAATTGAGAAACAAATAAGAATATATTTGCCTTTCCAGCTCTCCGGTAAGAAAGGAAAGGTCATTTCAGACAGAACTTAGCTGGTGGTCTGAAACCTCTGCTTCTTTGACTGAGCAGCCTGTGTTGGTAGAGGAGGCAATTCTGATGCCTTGCATGAAATACTGTCTGAAGAAGAATAAGTAGCTCATACCCAGGTCATAGGGAAAGGACTCGCTTGAATTTCCAGATCCAGATCATATGCAATACAAAATCAAAACTAATTTTAGGGATTTTCTTTCAAGCTACTTAAGAATGGCATAAATTCTCAGTTATGCAAAATACATCTATTCATAACCCATGAAACATGAAAAAAATAGCTTGCCCAATATATTTGGTCATCAATTTTGGCAAAAATCATTAGTTGATTTTCTGTGTTTTTTGTTTTAGAGAAATGCTTCTAATTTTTTTTCTTTTCTATTCAGAAATGAAACTTTTGGCTGACTTGAATGTTTTTTGGCTAAGATTCAGTAAGGGAAAAAAATGATTAAAAAGGGGTGTAGACTCGTATTGATTAACTTCTATTCAGAAGGACATTCTTTCTCAGTTGCCTATTACTGCTTTACTTCCCTTTTGTTTGGAGAAAAATTATTTTATCTTCCTGTGCTATCCTTATACTTAATATGGAGAATAAAAGTTCCAAATTAAAACTATGTATTCATAGGACAGAGATAAATTGTGTTTGGTAATAAAAGCTGAAAGTTCAAGTTTAACTCAGGAAAAAAAAAAAAAAAAGATTGCTTTTTATTTTTATATTTTTGTTCTGGAATGTATTAGTAGCAATATTTGTCCCAGGACTTTTTACAGGAGAGAGATAACGCTTCACTGATATTTTCTTCCATTATCACTCCAAGAAGGAGATTCCAGCACTGTATTTGAAAGGGTTGAATTTTCCTTACAAAGAAGCAAACAGCTTCTGCCTTTCAGTGCAGTTGGGGTAGAAAAGAACAATCATCCCAAACTGGAAAGGGGATTCATTGGTTAAAAGGAAACAGTAGATGTTACTCTGAGAAAATCTAGTGGGTATCATAGTAAGGGAGTGGGCTTTACTATTATGTGAAACCATGAGGGATAAGAGGATCTTTGATACTCATGATAAGCATTGATGAATTCAGACAAACTGACCTAAGCCCACAGCTTTGAGAAGTTAAGTAGCTGTCTCATGTCACATAGCTGAGCAAAAGCACTCCATGGCCAGATTCGGAACAAAACAGAGCCCTAACTTGAAATGATTCATGTGAGCTTGGAAAATACGCATCTAAGTTCTAACTGCTATGAACTTCACAAAACCTTTCCGTAAACTTTCAGGGTGGTGCTATTTTCCCAGACTCTTGAGAACAGGATGAATCAGATTTATATGATTCATAAGAAGAAAGAAGCAAGGTATCTGAGTGCCATGGGACAAATTAATCACTGCTATCCATAGAGAAAACTGAAAGAAATGGTACAGCTTGCTGTAGAACCTGACATAACATCAACGGGGTATTTTGTTGGGAGGCAAAATCATTCTCCCTTTAAAAGTGTAATAATATTTCTCAAACTTCCTTAATTTACCTCAATCACCTATAACGTTGCTTCTCACATGAATTATCTGAGCTCCTCATTCATACTCTAAGTATACATTGAGTTAAAGGATTTCATTTATCCCTTTCAGGTTTGGTTAAGTGCGGCTGCTTATTTGAATGAAAATAATCCTTTTCAAGAATGCCATCTGGTTCTGATAATCAAGAATTTGGTGAACACATCCATGTTTACTCTAGACTATAACATTCCATCTGAAATACATTTCCCATATTGGGACCCTGACTATTTTGATCACACCCTAATGGTGACTTCCTTTCGGTCTTTTGATTGCCTCAGAGGTTTTTCTTCAGAATGATCTTATACTACATATTTGAGTACAGAAATAAACTCCAAATTATAGTCATGAACATAATTTTTATATTTGTCAAATGGAATGCTCTCATCAAGACTCTTGGTTACAGAAAACAAAAACTCACTCCAGGTAGCTCAGGTAAACTAGGAGTTTACTAGGTAGATACAACAATGTCAAGCATAGTCTTAGAGAAACTGCAGGAGAATGTCAAACCTCAAGGTCACACCTGCCAGCTCTCTCTCTCTCAATTGTGCTTCTGTAATACCCACCTCACCCTCGTTGCTTGCTCATCCCATCCTCATCCATCACTTTCTAGTGCAGACATGCTATGTTTATGTCCAGTGTGGTCCCCGGCACGGACCATTATGTACATCACATTCCAATTGTGGGGTTCATCACTGACTAGATCCTCTTTGGATATTCAAGTTCTTAAAAAAAATAACTTGATTGACCTCTGTCAAATGAAAGACTAGCTTACATTTGACTAGGGCTTTACCCTATCAGTTAATCATGGCAAGGAGTGGGGATAGGTCATTTGATAAGATGGCTGTCACTTACAGGAGCCACGGAAGAGCCACAGAAGAGACTCAGAAACTAAGAGAAGGGGCTTTGGATTCTAGAAGGTAAAGAAACATGTTCAGTGCACGTTGGGACAAGAACTTGTATTTGATTGTAATCAGTTTGTGAATGGTACCCTATATTCCAGAAACTGTACCACCACTCCTGTTTGATCCTTTTGTCAAGAATTATTATTTTGTTTCATTGTGGTGTTTTCTCTCAAAGAGCAAAAAGATAATAGATATCATCACTGTTTATTTTGTAGATTTTCACATGACAATTGGTATAGAATAACAATGATCTGGGTGTGAAGTGTGAAATGCTTACTGTGATACTACAGAGCCTGAAAAAAACAAAGCATAAAACACACACACACACACACACACAATACACGTTTTTTCCAAGTACATACCATTCAGCATGTCAAACATGAGCACACCATATCTGACAAATATCTGTTTCTTGAGTAACCAACTCCAATCCCTTATCAGAATAAACACAATCTATCCTGCTATATTATTCATAATTGCAATTATTAATGTATCTCTCATTAAAAGGCCATGTGTTAGGATTTATCAACAAACCAGCTCAGAGGTTTGGCTGAAGTACATTGTCACAGGTAAATCAATCTGTTCCAGTTTTAGAGTCCTGGATACTGGCTCTGCTGGAGTTCATAGATTTAGTTTGTACACACGCATGCCCTCAGAAATTGCTCCCCTCCATGCATAAGTCTACGCCGTGAACTTCTTTTTATTACCTTTAGTTTGCCAAGTGAAAAGCAGTCCATCAAAACCACTTGACAATGTGTCAGTCCGTGGAGTCATGTAGATTCTAAAGCTATGAGTGTTTACTGTTTTCAAGAATAGAGGCAGTAAAAATGAGGCTGGTATACAGTGACTTGGCAAAAAAAAAAAAAAAAAAAAAACAGGCTATTAACCAGGATAAAATGCAGTGTTTTTATCCGGAGTTTTGTCAGATTCACTAATAAATGCTATTACATGAGACGGAAAAATATATTTATATTGTGATGTAAAAGTTAGCTTGAGAGCAGTTAAGGGAAATCAGATCAATTATTAATTTTCCAGAAAACATCAAATCCAGAAACCTGTAGAGAAAAAAAATAATGTCTTAGACTTCACCAAATAGCTCCAGAATGATTTGAACTCATTAGCGTTCATATGAGGTCAGCTCATGTTTAAGGGCAGAGCTCAACAACAAAGATGATGTTCTAATGAAAGGCAGTTTTCATATATCACTGAATACAAGTGAAAGAAACCCAGGTTCAAGTAGCAAAGGAATGACCATGTACTTATGGTGGGGAAGCATTATGCTTTGAAAAGATTAGAAGTTAGGCTTCTGCAGAGACAGATAAGAAGAACAAACACGCAGTTCAACCACACACTATGACATGGCAATAAAGACTGAACATTCACGAGTTCCAAAGACGGAGGCTTCTTTGACTTGGTCTGTTTCTAAGTATTTGGTTTCAGCACTCACGTTACCCTCCCTTTTTGCCATTAATGTTTGTTCTGTTGTTTTCATTTTTTATTAGGAAATTATATAACTTTAGTCAGAGAGCAAGTAGGGATTACTCTCTGAAAATTAACTTCTGCAATTTCTAGCATAAAATATGTTTGTAATCATCAGGGCTCAGAAGAAACAGCCTAGAGACTTTTACCTCCTGGAATGAATAAAGGATACTTTTTCTCTTTTCACTCTCAAGGAAAAGGGCTGGGCACATGTTAGGTAAATTCCAGGCTTCATAGCAAATGGTCACCAGGCTACTCAGGGAAGCAGAAACTGGTGAAACTCTTCCAAACTGGGAAACCCTCTGGTAAGTACATTTTAGAAGGGCTATCTCCTTTAAAGTGAGTATTTAACTCATTAGTAGGAACTAGACACTTTTCTCACATGATTTTCTTTCTACAAGAACCTAAAAGGACAATATTGTATCTTAAGACTTAAAAAAAAATTATCAGCAATATATGTTTTTATTAAAAATAAAAACAGTAAAGAAAACTATAAATTGAAAAAAAAAAAATACTACCCCATTCACCAACCAGCTGCACCACTCATTAAAATTTCCAAAGTTAAGGGGTCGCAAAGAGTTGGACACTACTAAAGCAACTCAGCCCGCATGCAAGCACGCAACAATTATTACCGGTTCTTTGAATATCTCCCACAAATCTTCTATGCATGTGCATTTGTGTGTATTTTTTAATACTCTTCTGATTTATTTCATTTTACACTATATCCTGGACATCTCCTCATATCTAATTTATTTGTGTTCCTCATATCAAGTTCACTTATCTATGTCTAATTTCCCACTTCTATTCATTCACGTTCTCTTTCATGGCTACATAATGTTCCATATAATAGACATTACATCATTACACTGTTTTTATCAATATTTAGTGTTTCATTTCATACTTATACTAATAATGATCCAGAGAATATCTGTGTACTTGTGTGAATACAATATTTGCAATTGATATTTCTTATTTAAAATTGGGGACATCTTAAATTTTTATAGACATCATTACATTTTTGAAGCAAAGTTTTTAGCTTCATTTTATTTGGTGGAAAAACAGACTGAAAGAAGTTAAGATATTAATTTTTTGAAGCAAAGGATAGCTTCATTTTATTTGGTGGAAAAATAGGCTGAAAGAAGTTAAGATATTAATACATTGCAGAGGTCACAAAAGCTGGTAAGCTAACTAGCAGAGCAAGGATTTGAAATCAGGTTTGCCTGGCTTCAAGCTTCACCATTTTCACCCTTGTTACCTGGCTTCCTAAAACCACAAAGGTCTCATAAATATTCTAATATGCAGTCCTTAAATTACTGGAAGGAAAAGAGTTTGCTACAGCATGGACAATGAAACATTTATTCAGAATAAGATAAAATATTGACCAATTATTCTTTACCAGGAAAATAACATACCAAGAATATTTAAATATAATATCATTCATTCATTTATAAAATAATAATTGAGCACTTTTCTCTGGTAAGCATAGTGCTATACCATTAAGCACTAAACCATCCCAAAGAAGAAGAAATGCAAAAAGACAAAAAGGATGTCTGAGGAGGCCTTACAAATAGCTGAGAAAAGAAGAGAAACAAAAGGCAAAGGAAAAAAGGAAAGACATATCCATCTGAATGCAGAGTTCCAAAAAATAGCAAGGAGAAATAAGAAAGTAAAACAGTAGAATGGGAAAGACTAGAGATCTCTTCAAGAAAATTAGAGATACCAAGGAAACATTTCATGAAAAGATTGGCATAATAAAGAACAGAAATACTATGGATGTAACAGAAGCAGAAGATATTAAGAGGTGGCAAGAATACACAGAAGAACTATACAAAAAAGATCTTAATAACCCAAATAATCACAATGGTGTGATCACTCACCGAGAGTCACACATCCTGGAGTGTGAATCAAGATTGCCAGGAGAAATATCAGTAACCTCAGATATGCACATGACACCACCCTTATGGCAGAAAGCAAAGAGGAACTAAGAGCCTCTTGATGAAAGTGAAAGAGGAGAGTGAAGAAGATGGCTTAAAACTCAACATTAAAAAAACAAAGATCATAGCACCTGGTCCCATCACTTCATGGCAAATAGACGGGGAAACAATGTAAATGGTGACAGACTTTATTTTCTTGGGCTACAAAATCACTGCAGATGGTGACCACAGCCATGACATTAAAAGATGATTACTCTTTGGAAGAAAAGCTATGACAAACCTAGACAGCATATTAAAAAGCAGAGACATTACTTTGTGAACAGAGGTCCATATAGTCAAGCTATGATTTTTCCAGTGGTCATGTAAGGATGTGAGAGTTGGACCGTGAAGAAAGCTGAGCACCAAAGAATTGATGCTTTTGAACTGTGGTATTGGAGAAGACTCGAGAATCCTTCAGACTGCAAGTAGATCAAACCACTCAATCTTAAAGGAAATCAGTCCTGAAGAATAATCGGAAAGCCTGATGCTAAAGCTGAAGCTCCAATACTTTGGCCACCTGATTGAAGAAGTGACTCTTTGGAAAAGACCCTGATGCTGGGAGAGATTGAAGGCAGGAGGAGAAGGGGACAACAGGGGATGAGATGGTTGGATGGTATCACTGACTCTATGGACATGAGTTTGAGCAAGCTCTGGGCATTGGTGATGGACAGGGAAGCCTGGTATGCTGCAGTTCATGTGGTTGCAAAGAATTGGACATGAGTGAGCGACTGAACTGAACACCACTGAGACCCACAATGAACAAGATTGACAGGGTTTCTACATTTTAGTGAAAAAGTAAGACTTTAACCAAATCATATAAAATTAATGTAAAATTGTAATTGACAAGTACAATTATATCAAAGGTATATGACCTTATAGCAGGATTTGACATAGGCAAGAGCTCAAAATAGAATTCTTCCAAGTAATGTCAACTGAGTTGAAACCTATAGGAGAGCTGGGAGTAACCAGAGGTATACAGGGAAGAGCAAATCTGACTCTGTTTCTTTTACTTTATATTCTACTTTGTATTCTATCATTTTTGCTTTTCCCTTTAATCATTAAAGTGATATTGCCTATAGCTTAAAGTATATATAATGACCCATCTTCAGGAATCCTGCCTCTCATGCCTGAGTGTTAAGCTAAAATACCTTTGCTTAGCTCAAGGGTCTGGAAACCCCTGGCCACGGACCAGTACCGGTTCAGGACTATTATAGCTGGCGGTGAGCAATGGGGGTAGGCATGAGAGTGAAGCTTTTTCTGTATTTACAGCTGCTCCCCATCACTTGCATTACCTCCTTCACTCTGACTCCTGTAATATTAGCAGTGGTATAATAAATACAATGCGCTTGAAGCATCCCCAAACCATCCCTCCCCACCCAAGTCTGTGGAAAAACAGTCTTCCATGAAACTAGTCCCTGGGGCCAAAAAGAGTAGGGACTGCTGGTTTAGCTCACAGGAAACATTCTGACCAGGCCCACCTGTGAACAGCTGCAGGAAGGATGACATCGACACAGTCCCTCCAGAGTCTGGTAGGAACCAGGAAATACTTGCACAATTTATCACCTCTTTTTAGTTCACCACTTCATCTCCTCCTCTTTGTTCTACAAAAGAAACTATTCAAACCCTGGGCAAGATGGTTCTTTGGGACACTAGTCCATCATCTTCTCAGTCCGCTGACTTTCCAAATAGTCATTTCATTATCCCTTGCCCCAGGAACTCATTTCTCAATGTATCAGCCTGTTGTGAGGTGAGAAGTACAACCTTCGACTCAATAACAGGAAAAAGGATGAAAAACACATTCCATTTCCAGTAGAGGAAATAGATGCATAAAAGCTATGGTAGGAGAAAACAGCGCAAGTTCCAAGAAGTGAAGGCTCAAGTTGTCCAAGGCTCAAATTGTCCAACAGAGGAATGGAGAAAGTATAAGCAAGACCCAGGTCCTTGTAGGCCCTTATTAATCTAGGGGAGGAATATTATCATTAGTAAGCGAGAAAGCATCAAAAAGCTTTAAGGAAGGCACAAATCACAATGGCAGCAGACCAGAAAATAATTTCTTAGCTCCCAGCTGGGAGCTAAGTTCATCAATATATGAAATACACATGCAATTGAATGCAACTTCCCCAAGAAGAAACTCCACATGTCTAAGAGCCACACCCGATGCATCCTCTCTCTCTCTCTCTTTCTCTCCTTTAGAAAGCAATTTACTTAAATTACTTTGTTAAATCTGAAGCCGCAATTAAAATTATCACCATTATCATCAGGGAACAGTAATACGTATGAAGAGTTAAATTAGAGAGCTTTCCAGATCAACTTAGCAGCAAATGCTGACATCCCCTGAAAATTAACCAACTGGATAGGCAGTACAAGTAGCCACTTGGGAAAGCACATTTTAGGAAGAATCCAATTAGGCTCAGAGAGTATGGCAGCTGCCTAACAAAAGAGACTTTGTCACTAGCCCCATAGCCTCTGCTTCTCTCAGCATTCTAAGCATTAAGGCTCCACTGCAAAGTCAAGTTTCCAAAGGGCACGGACGATAACATAACTTCTTAAGTAAACATATCCACCTCGGCCCTTTATACATTTGAAAGAAAAACCCACACGTAAACTGTGTGCACAAATGTCTTGAATGTTAGCTTCTGCGCCCAAGAGTGAAAGTTTGATCTCAACATGTGGTACCACGTGAATACTCCCTTGTAAATTTCCCATGCCATTCCAACAGTCCCTGAAGAATATGATCCAGTGATAGAAAATTCTCATCAGGGTTTAGAGTTGTCCTAAAGTAGAACGACTAGAAATTTAGAGATGTCCATGAGATAGATAAGTTTCCACAGTCCTCAGAGGCCCATGATGCATTCTTTGGCACAGCACTTAAGACCCTTCCTCTATAGTCTCAGCTGTGCTAACAATGTTATATCTGTACCATTTTGTCTTATAACCTCATCCCCATCACACTTTATCATCTAGTTACAAGGGCATTTTACCTCATCCAAATGACACTATGCTGCACCTCTTGGTTCATGATGCTTTCTGCAAATAATATACCCCTCCTTGTTGCAGAGCTCTGACTCATCTTTTAAAACTAAGCTTTTATGTATTGGAGGCTTCCCTGGTGGCTCAGATGACAAATATGACTGCAATGCAGGAAACCTGGGTTAGATTCCTGGGTTGGGAAGATTCTCTGGAAGAAGAAATGGCAACCCACTCCAGGTGACTGGAAAAAATCCTATTAACACAGAAGCTTGGCGGGCTAAACTTGTACATACTAAACTTGTACATAAAGTACATGGGGTCAAAAAGAGTCAGACACAACCGAGCATGCAAGCACGCCTTTCGAATGTATAGTCCGGAAGCAATTCAACGTCATTGAGAACCAACTGTAAATCAGGCATTTGGGATATAAAGATGAATAAACATTCCCAGTGACTACTAGATTGCCTCTAATAAATAAGGTTAAACAAAGTAACTTGGATATATCCAGACAAAAATAAACTTGGTGTAATGCCACCCAAGAAGAGAGCAAGAACACCTGAAGTTCTAGTGTGTCCCATGCTGTATAAACACAAGTTATATATAGTATCCTCAAGACCTTAGGACGCCCTAACTCCTATGGAAGAAAGTATAGAATTTATTCTTGCCTTTATTCATCTATTCACTATTTGTGATGTACAAAATATTATATCAGGTACTACAAGCCGCATGGATGATTGCCAAGTCTCTATCTCAAAGAACTTGAAGTCAATCAAGTCTTGTGAGAGTGCAAGCAGCAGAGGGTTCCTCTAAACATTGGAGCTGTCGCATCATCTATCCTGCTGCCTTATTACTATTAAGGAACTGGACACTGAATGATTAATGATCCAAACCTTCAAAGATCTACCTAGTGATACATACTAACCAAGTGTCCATCCAGTGGTCCCCGGCCTCACTGATAGTGGAATATCTTGTTGGGAGCCTCTTTGTGGATTTCAAATTGCAGACAGCTTTTCTTGTTGTTTAGTTGCTAAGCCGTGTCCAATTCTTTTGTGACCCCATTTACTGCGGCCTGCCAGGCTCCTCTGTCCAGAGATTTCCTAGGTAAGAATACTAGAGTGGGTTTTCATACAAGTTGGAAATGTCTTTCTTTCACTGAATCAAAATATATTTTCCTGAAACTTCTATTTGTCAGTCCTATATCTTCCTCTGGTAACTTTTAGACTTAACTCATTTCCTCTTTCACATCTATTATTTGAAAATATTACATAAGTGACATTCTTCTTAAGCTTTCTTTTCTATCTACCATTTATTTCTGTTGAGTTATTTCTGGATGTGTCCTTATTCAAGATATGAACTAACCCTTCCAGCTTCTAATATCCTCAATTTTATTAGTATGTCATTAAGCTTCTCTGTGAATTAATATACTGAGCCAGACTAAAGTTTCCATTAAGTTGGCATTAATTAATGACACTGTTTATAGTTAATGATTCAAACTTTCAAAGATCTACCTAACAGGATTATCACTCAGCTCACAAACCTGCCCTCACTGATACGGAGAACATAGGTAACTGATGTACATATTCCTAAAACCCAGATGCATAGTGTCTGCAGTATTTCGATAATCTTATCAGTAGAGTGGTAAAGAACTGGTCTGCCAATTCAGGAGACTTAGAGACATGGTTTTGATCCCTGGGTGGGGAAGATTCCCTAGAGGAGGGCATGGCAACCCACTCCAGTATTCTTGCTTGAGAAATCCCATGGGCAAAGGAGCCTGGTGGGCTACAGTCCATGGGGTGGCAGAGTCAGACATGAATAAAGCGACTTAGCATGCACAGAGTAACTCATTCAGAATAAAAAAGTGATGTTTGACTGCATGATATGATCATAGTGAGCCTACTCTAAATCTTAGTGATCAACTTTTCCTTTTCTAAAAATCAATCTTGTAAAAAATTCTGCCCCATATGCCAGAACCAATTTCAGTTACTTATCTGGAGATGAAGGAGTCTAAATCTGTCTGACTCATTTTCTTAGAAATTGAAACATGACCAGTTTCTGTGCTCTAGCAACTCTCATGTATTCCATGAATTCTATATAATGAACCTAGAACTTTTCTAAACCATCTAGTTTCTTAAATGATAATTATATTCAAGAAAGTATCAGCTTAACACTTCATCCACTTAGAAAGCAACCCTAATCTATAGAAAAATACATACACATTGTATTTATAATATTAAAATATATATGTATGATAAATGAATAAAACATGAACACAGTTTTCTACTTTAGCAAAGCAAAGATCCTCAACAAAAGACTTAAGAGGAAAATACGCTAAAATGCACTCATCTTTGCTTTGAGGAAATGAGACAAATAAATCAATAAACAAAACTTGGTGCCCAGTAGATCTTTTTTCTATATCATTTCTTTTTAAATCCCATATATAAGAGGTATCATATGATATTTCTTCTCTGTCTGACTTCACTCAATATGACACTCTCTAGGGCCATCCATGTTGCTGCAAATGACATGATTTCATTTCTTTTAATGGCGAAATAACCTTCCATTGTATCTATGTACCACATCTTCTTTATCCATTCCTCTATCAAAGGATATTTAGGTTGCTTCCATGTCTTGACTATTGTAAACTGTGCTACAATGAATACTGGGGTGCATGTATCCTTTCGGATCATGCTTTTCTCTGGATATATGCCCAGGAGTGAGATTGCAGGGTCATACATTAGCTCTATTTTTAGGTTTTTTAGGAACTTCCATACCGTTCTTCATAGTGGCTGTACCAATTTGCATTCCCACAAACAGTGCAGGAAGGTTGCCTTCTCTCCACACCTTTTCCAACACTTAATGTGTGTGGAATTTTTGATGATAGCCATTTTGACTGGTGTGAGGTGATATCTCATTGTAGTTTTGATTTGCATTTCTCTAACAACTAGCAATGTTGAGCATCCTTTGGGCATCTGTATGTCCTCTTCAGAGAAATGTCTATTCAGGTCTTTTGCCTATTTTTTTGAGTGGGCTGTTTGTTTTGCTGCTATGAAGCACCATAAGCTCTTTGTAAATTTTGGAGACATCCCTTATCAGTCACACCATTTGTAAATAATTTCTCCCAATCTTTGGGTTGTCTTTTTATTTTGTTTATTGTTTCCTTTGCTGTGCAAAAGCTTTTGAGTTTAAGTAGGTCCCACTTATTTTTGCTTTCACTTCCATTATTTCAGGAGATAGATCAAAAAAGATGTTGCTGTGATTTATGTCAAAGAGTGTTCGGCCTATGTTTTCCTCTAGCAGTTTTATAGTGTCCCATCTCACACTTACATCTTTAATCCATTTTGAGCTTATTTTTGTATATGGAGTTAAAGAATGATGCAGTAATAATTTTTTTACATGTGGCTCTCCAGTTTTCCCAAAACCACTGTGATAAAACTATATTTAATAAAACTCATGAAAGAGACACGACTTTGCACTGAGCAACAATAATGAAAAGTTTACTGTGTATCCCTTTCCATACATATTGAAAATAAAAATTTTCTCATCCTATTCTTATGTCCAACATTGACTTTACAGTTTTGGGGGAGATGAGGGGATAGGGACACGGCTAAAACTGCCAAACATTTTTCATACATTAAGTTAGATGATTCCACTGGGCCAGATTCTGCCACCCTTAACTCCTGCTATAATTTTAGCAGTATTATTCTCTGAATAAACATGATGATGGAGACAGGGTTTGGGTTTTACTTAAGAGGCTGCATCCTTCTAAGTACCTTGAAATACAGTCCATGAATGTGTAGGAAGGCCTATGGGTGGAAAATTTTTAAAAAGCAAATTTGTTCTTAGGTATGCAATTAACCTGAGAAGGCAATGGCACCCCACTCCAGTACTCTTGCCTGGAAAATCCCATGAAAGGAGGAGCCTGGTGGGCTGCAGTCCACGGGGTGGATAAGAGTAGGACACGACTAAGCAACTTAACCTTCACTTTTCACTTTCATGCGTTGGAGAAGGAAGTAGCAACCCACTCCAGTGTTCTTGCCTGAAGAATCCCACGGACAGGGGAGCATGATGGGCTGCCGTCTCTGGGGTTGCGCAGAATCGGACACAACTGAAGCAACTTAGCAGCAGCAGCAGCATGCAATTAACCTTTTCAGTCACATCAAAATATAAACTTTTGTACCACCTGGGAAAAATTTCTTAAGCACAGGGCAAATTACTTTAATATCTGAAAAGACTACCTGCTAAATCTCTGAGCAATAAATGTCCACTGTTAGGTAATGGCAACTTCTTATTAAAGTAAAGTGAATGAGGACAGGCTGAAGAGATCCTCAGTTCAGTTCAGCTCAGTCGCTCAGTGGTGTCCAACTCTTTGCAACCCCATGGACTGCAGCACGCCAGGCCTCCCTGTCTATCACCAACTCCCAGAGTTTACTCAAACTCATGTCCATTTAGTCGGTGATGCCATCCAACCATCTCATCCTCTGTTGTCCCCTTCTTCTCCTGCCCTCAATCTTTCCCAACATCAGGGTCTTTTATAAATGAGTCAGTTCTTCACATCAGGTGGCCAAAATATTGGAGTTTCAGCTTCAACATCAGTCCTTCCAATGAACACTCAGGATTGATCTCCTTTAGGACGGACTGCTTGGATCCCTTTGAGTCCAAGGGACTCTCAACAGTCTTCTCCAACACCACAGTTCAAAAGAAGAGATTCTCAGAATGGAACATACTGCCACAGAAGAGTCTACCTGGCAGTCAAGCTGTACAATTAAGTGCTCACACCTTTCCCTGACATTCTGGAATGTGAAGGCAAGTGGGCCTTAGGAAGCTTCACTATGAACAAAGCTAGTGGAAGTGATCAAAGAAGGCAATGACACCCCACTCCAGTACTCTTGCTGGAAAATCGCATGGACGGAGTAGCCTGGTGGGCTGCAGTCCATGGGGTTGCGAAGAGACGGACACGACTGAGCGACTTCACTTTCACTTTTCACTTTCATGCGTTGGAGAAGGAAATGGCAACCCACTCCTGGAGTTTATTAACAGTTTATAAACTGTTGCCTAGAGAATCCCAGGGACAGCGGAGCCTAGTGGGCTGCCATCTATGGGGCTGCACAGAGTCTGACACGACTGAAGCGACTTAGCAGCAGCAGCAGTAGTGGAAGAGATGGAATTCCAGTTGAGATACTTCAAATCCTAAAAGATGATGCTGTGAAAGTGCTGCACTCAATATGCCAGCAAATTTGGAAAACTCAGCAGTGGCCACAGGACTGGAAAAGGTCAGTTTTCATTTCAGTCTCAAAGAAAGGCAATGCCAAAAAATGCTCAAACTACCACACAATTGCACTCAACTTACACACTAGTAAAGTAATGCTCAAAATTCTCCAAGTCAGGCTTCAATAGTACATGAAGTGTGAAATACCAGATGTTCAAGCTGGTTTTAGAAAGGGCAGAGGAACCACAGATCAAATTGCCAACATCCGCTGGATTATTGAAAAAGCAAGAGAATTCCAGAAAAACATCTATTTCTGCTTTACTGACTATGCCAAAGCCTTTGACTGTGTGGATCACAATAAACTGTGGAAAAATTCTTAATAAGATGGGAAAATCAGACCACCTGACCTGCCTCTTGAGAAATCTGTATGCAGGTCAGGAAGTAACAGTTAGAAATGGACATGGAACAACAGACTGGTTCCAAATAGGGAAAGGAGTACGTCAAGGCTGTATATTGTCACCCTGTTGTTTTAACTTATATGCAGAGGACATCATGAGAAATGATGGACTGGATGAAGCACAAGCTGGAAACAAGATTGCCAGGAGAAATATCAATAACCTCAGATATGCAGATGACACCACCCTTATGGCAGAAAGTGAAGAAGAACTAAAGAGCCTCTTGATGAAAGTGAAAGAAGAGGGTGAAAAAGTTGGCTTAAAGCTCAACATTCATAAAACTAAGATCATGGCATCTGGTCCCATCACTTCACGGCAAATAGATGGGGAAACAGTGGAAACAGTGACAGACTTTGTTTTCTTGGGCTCCAAAATCACTGCAGATGGTGACTACAGCCATGAAATTAAAAGATGCTTACTCCTTGGAAGAAAAGCCATATCCAACCTAGACAGCAGAGACATTACTTTGCTAACAAAGGTCCGTCTAGTCGAGGCTATGGTTTTTCCAGTAGTCATGTATGGATGTGACAGCTGGACTATAAAGATAGCTGAGTGCCAAACAATTGATGCCTTTGAACTGTGGTGTTGGAGAAGACTCTTGAGAGTCCCTTGGGCTGCAAGGAGATCAACCAGTCTATCCTAAAGGAAATCAGTCCTGAATATTCATTGGAAGGACTGATGCTGAAGCTGAAATTCCAATACTTTGGCCACCTGATGCAAAGAACTGACTCATTTGAAAAGACCCTGCTGCTGGGAAAGATTGAGGACAGGAAGAGAAGGGGACAACAGAGGATAAGATGGTTGGATGGCATCACCGACTAAATGGACATGAGTTTGAGTAAACTCTAGGAATTGTTGATGGACAGGGAGGCCTGGGGTTCTGTGGTCCATGGGGTGGCAAAAAGTCAGACACGACTGAGTGATTCATTCAAGTATCATCGGCATCACCATTAGAATTTCTGAGAAGTCAGGGAAAGGTTCAGTTCAGTTACAGAATGTCCCACAGAAAATGTTTACTCTTCCCAAATATGCCCAAACTGGACACACACTGAGAAACAGGGCTAGCTTAAGGCAAAGGCAGATCTTTGCAATACTGCAAGACGCAGTCTATCTTCTATCTTCCCACAGTATCTTTTTTGCTCTTTACCGCTTCCCTGCTCTCTCTCTAAATGTCTGATCCAGTCTACATGTCCTTTCTAATCTACGTATTCTTATGATTCCTTCTTTTTAACAAACGGCATCCTATGCAGGAAAAGTAGGGAGAGGAGAACTATCACAACTTGCTCCCAGTCAAAACACTCTTTTCCTCAGGGCCACTCATTTCAGCAGTGTATGCAAAGGGAAATAGTTATATTAACTCTACTTAATTTACAGCTCTGCCTGAGTGACTCCTTCCATTTATTCTTCAGAAGAATATTTGCACTGTGTCTATGAACCAACCATCCCTCAATTCTGCTTCTAAGGATCTGTCATTAGAAGACAATTATCTGTGTAATAGAAAGCTACAATGTCCTTTTTTTGGAAGCATTGTTTTTATAACAACAATAAATGAAAGAACAGAAAGATCCCAGAAGAGCAATGAAAAAGAAATTAGTATATTATGTTAGATATTACATATACATTAAAATTATCTTTTATAAATGTGCATCAAAACATGGTATATATTTATGATATAATGAGTAAAAGATAAGTTTTCATGCACGATAAAATTTTACATAAAAATATATACATATATATTAAAGACATTCACCTGTGGATGTGTATAAAAACACACCAGGCATGAGGCTAAGCATTTGGTAAGCAAGAACACATACAGCCTCTAGCCACATGGAACACACAATATGGCATCCAAGACTGACATTCAGTTCAGTTCAGTTCAGTCACTCAGTTGTGTCCGACTCTTTCGCAGCACGCCAGGCATCCCTGTCCATCACCAACTCCCGGAGTTCACTCAGACTCACGTCCATCGAGTCAGTGATGCCATCCAGCCATCTCATCCCCTATCGTCCCCTTCTCCTCTTGCCCCCAATCCCTCCCAGCATCAGAGTCTTTTCCAATGAGTCAGCTCTTTGCATGAGGTGGCCAAAGTACTGGAGTTTCAGCTTTAGCATTATTCCTTCCAAATAAATCCCAGGGCTGATCTCCTTCAGAATGGACTGGTTGGATCTCCTTGCAGTCCAAGGGACTCTCAAGAGTCTTCTCCAACACCACAGTTCAAAAGCATCAACTCTTTGGTGCTCAGCTTTCTTGACAGTCCAACTCTCACATCCATACATGACCACTGGAAAAACCATAGCCTTGACTAGACGGACCTTTGTTGGCAAAGTAATGTCTCTGCTTTTTATTTTATTTACTTTTTTACTTTACAACATTCCATTGATTCTGCCACACATCAACATGAATCTGCCATGGGCATACACATGTTCTCCATCCTGAAGCCCCTCCTACCTCCCTCCCCATACCATCCCTCTGGGTCATGCCAGTGCACCAGCCCCAAGGATCCTGCTTTTTAATATGCTATCTAGGTTGGTCATAACTTTCCTTCCAAGGAGTAAGCATCTTTTAATTTCATGGCTGCAGTCACCATCTTGCAGTGATTTTGGAGCCCAGAAAAATAAATTCTGACACTGTTTCTACTGTTTCTCCATCTATTTCCCATGAAGTGATGAGACCAGATGCCATGATCTTCGTTTTCTAAACGTTGAGCTTTAAGCCAACTTTTTCACACTCCTCTTTCACTTTCATCCAGAGGCTTCTTAGTTCATCTTCACTTTCTGCCATAAGGGTGGTGTCATCTGCATATCTGAGGTTATTGATATTTCTCCCAGCAATCTTGATTCCAGCTTGTGCTTCTTCCAGTCCAGCGTTTCTCATGATGTACTCTGCATATAAGTTAAATAAGCAGGGTGACTATATACAGCCTTGACATACTCCTTTTCCTATTTGGAACCAGTCTGTTGTTCCATGTCCAGTTCTAACTGTTTCTTCCTGACCTGCGCATAGGTTTCTCAAGAGGCAGGTCAGGTGGTCTGGGATTCCCATCTCTTGAAGAATTTTCCACAATTTATTATGATCCACACAGTCAAAGGCTTTGGCATAGTCAATAAAGCAAAAATAGATACTTTTCTGGTACTCTCTTCCTTTTTCCATGATCCAGCAGATGTTGGCAATTTGATCTCTGGTTCCTCTGCCTTTTCTAAAACCAGCTTGAACATCTGGAAGTTCACAGTTCACATACTGCTGAAGCCTGGCTTGGAGAATTTTGAGTATTACTTTACTAGCGTGTGAGATGAGTGCAACTGTGTGGTAGTTTGAGCATTCTTTGGCATTGCCTTTCTTTGGGATTGGAATGAAAACTGAC
>NW_011491028.1:1304981-1319017 GCF_000754665.1 Bison bison bison | reverse complement strand
AAAACCAGCTTGAACATCTGGAAGTTCACAGTTCACATACTGCTGAAGCCTGGCTTGGAGAATTTTGAGTATTACTTTACTAGCGTGTGAGATGAGTGCAACTGTGTGGTAGTTTGAGCATTCTTTGGCATTGCCTTTCTTTGGGATTGGAATGAAAACTGACCTCTTCCAGTCCTATGGCCACTGCTGAGTTTTCCAAATGTGCTGGCATATTGAGTGCAGCACTTTCACAGCATCATCTTTCAGGATTTGAAAGAGCTCAACTGGAATGCCATCACCTCCACTAGCTTTGTTCACAGTGATGCTTTCTAAGGCCCACTTGACTTCACATTCCAGGATGTCTGGCTCTAGGTCAGTGATCACACCATCATGATTATCTTGGTCATGAAGATCTTTTTTGTACAGTTCTTCTGTGTATTCTACCACCTCTTCTTAATATCTTCTGCTTCTGTTAGGTCCATACCATTTCTGTCCTTTATTGAGCCCATCTTTGCATGAAATGTTCCCTTGGTATCTCTAGTTTTCTTGAAGTGATCTCTAGTCTTTCCCATTCTGTTGTTTTCCTCTATTTCTTTGCACTGATCGCTGAGGAAGGCTTTCTTATCTCTCCTTGCTATTCTTTGGAACTCTGCATTCAGATGCTTATATCTTTCCTTTTCTCCTTTGCTTTTCGCTTCTCTTCTTTTCACAGCTACTTGTAAGGCCTCCCTATGCAGCCATTTTGCTTTTTTGCATTTCTTTTCCATGGGGATGGTCTTGATTCCTGTCTCCTGTACAATGTCATGAACCTCCGTCCATAGTTCATCAGGCACTGTATCTATCAGATCTAGTCCCTTAAATCTATTTATCACTTCCACTGTATAATCATAAGGGATTTGATTTAGGTCATACCTGAATGGTCTAGTGGTTTTCCCCACTTTCTTCCATTTAAGTCTGAATTTGGCAATAAGGAGTTCATGGTCTGAGCCACAGTCAAAAGACAAAAATATTTTTCCTCATGGGACTTATATTTTATTTTTACTTGTATCTTTATGTCTGGCAAATATTATTTGTGATGTGAACATAATATTTTTTAGCTATTCAATAAATTTAAAATGTTCTAAATTTTCCAAGATTACTTGACACACAATTAAATGGCAGTCTTTACAAAATTGAATAGTGTTATCTGTAAACAGGAATTTCATACATTTGACTGTCCTGGTCTCTCCTCATGAAATTATCATACATATGGTGGTGATTAAACATGACAAGTATAAACTATGCTTGGGTTGTAAGTCTTATCTTTAGAATTTATAATCCTTATCTTAATGAAGCCATTCAACTTCCTTTTGTGAATTTCTCAGTGCTATTTCTAAATCCACTCTATATATAAACTGTGGGCAAAAGTTATTCATGAAACAAACAGACCAAGTAAGATTTCTCAACCTCATTAAAGAAATGAACCAAGGAAGTTTTTACTAAAGAAAGGGTCAGAACATCTATGAAAAGGTCAGAGCTGAAATCAAGTAAACATTTCTGACTATAGGCATCATTAGAAAATCCTCAGGTACTTAATGCCAGAGTGATTGTACCAATTAAGCCACCAAGATAAAAAGAGACAATATCGATTAATGTTCCACTTGGAAATCACATTTTACTTTAGTTCCTCTGAAAAAGAGAAGCCAATAGGCAACTCTGCTCAAAACACTTTTTACTTTGAAGTAACTTTGGTCTTAGGACAGACAAAGTCAAGGCGGGAGTGATCTGCACCTCCATTGTTCCCACACAGCTCAATTATTCCATAGGAAAATATGGAGGTAAGACGTAAGGGTAGAAAAACACATTTTAGCTCACTTTTATAGTGTTCTGCTTCTGATGCTGAGGCTTTGTTTAGATATTGCTAGTTGAAACAGATAATTATATTCCTTTCACTGTTGTTAGTATATCAAAAGAGATTTTTTTACTGCTTATTATTTGCCAGTGGAGCAACACGGGCTCAATTTTCAAGTTAAGTAATGCAGAAAACACAGGGTAGGAGAAATGGCACATTTTCATCCATCTTTACTTTTTGGAATACACCATATTGACTTTCTGAAATTATCATAGCAGCTAAAGTACCACATAGGAACACTAGCCTGTAGGCACACTTATACACTTTATAAAATTTACCATTAACCAAGTTAATGGTTAATATTACTATGTTATAATTCTTAGAATGCATATGCAGAGAGATCAGGGACTCATTATTTTAACTAAATTGTGCAACTTTTAAACATATATTTTGATGTCATGGACCTAGATGAGTGGCATAATAATGTAAAAATGATTTAAATTGTACTTAGTGACTTCAGAATTTTAAAGCATTTATTACTGATGTGATATGAGAGACAATTTTATATTTAAAAAAACACATCGGGAGAATAAAATTAAAAAATAAATAAATAAATAAATAAAAACACATCGGGAGAACAGCAGTTCCTATTTTTTCAAAACATTTAATAGAGAACTAAGCAGTTCAGTTCAGTTCAGTTGCTCAGTCATTTCCGACTCTTTGCCACCCCACGGACTGCAGCACGCCAGGCTTCTCTGTCCATCACCAATTCCCTGTCCATCACCAACTCCCGGAGCCTACTCAAACTCATGCCCATAGAGTCAGTGATGCCATCCAACCATCTCATCCTCTGTCGTCCCCTTCTCCTCCTGCCTTCAATCTTTCCCAGCATCAGGGTCTTTTCCAATGAGTCAGTTCTTCGCATCAGGTGCTCAAAGTACTGGAGTTTCATATGTATCCTACTTTGTCTTTTATACAATGTGAAAAAATTAAGAGAAAATTATATTTGGCAAAAATATATTGATTTTAGTTACCCTGCTAAAGCAAGTGTATCATCTAACTCAGAAAATCTATTTATATTAAAATGCATTTTCTCTCCTACTTGGATAAAGGTATTAAATTTAATAACCACGTGGACAGTGCAAAACACTGAAACTAAGCATCTTATTTACAAATATACTCTGAGACTAAATTTTCACATACTGAAGTTTCACCATAAAAATATACTTCCTATTTCTTTCTACTCTTTCCAGCTTACCTTTATCTTCTTTCCTCTATTTTAATTTATCATGGATTTTAGTATATGTCATTCCCTCTTCCTGAATTGAAATTATTCTCATATATTTTAATTTAGAACAATTTTTAATAATCTTTTATTCATTGTACATTATTTCTACACCTCCAAAGGTAAACATTTTTTATGCATGGATCATTAGAACAGATACGACTGAATAAAAATTTTTACCTTCTCATGAAAGTTAACCATTGTATTAGTCAAACATGCCAAACCATGAACAAACTGCTGTTCTTCTAGATAATACATGTTTATCCACATAGCTCCATAGCTCTCGGTATAACAGTAATTGCCATCCCTACTGCTTGTGTGATGTACCATGATCTTCTGCATTTTTAAAATCTTCTTGACTTCTCTGTTAGATTTCCCCCTCAGTCTTTAAACTGGCCTCTTTGCCACAGTTTCTTTCCTTGGCTAACTCTTTAAAACATATCCTTCAATATTCTATTAGCTTCCTAATGCTAACAAATCCTATAACAAATGGACACAGGATCCATGCCATAAAACCACACCCATTTATTATCTCACAGCTTCTGCAGGTCAGAAATTCTGTGTGGATTTGGCTAGGTCCTCCGACAAGACCAAAGTCAAGGTGGTGGTCAGGCTGCAGTCTTGCCTGGAAAACCCCTGATGAAGAATCTATTTCCAAGCTCATGCAGACTGCGGGCAGAATTCAGCTCCTTTAATTCTTTTAATTGGACTGATGTCTCTGTTTCAGCCAAAGGCCTCACTCAGCTCTTTAGGTATTCACATTCCCTTTTGTGTTGTCCCCTCCATCTTCCCGTCAACAACATATTGAATCTTTTTTTGCGTTTCAATTCTCTCTGCCCTTCTCTTCTGCCAGGAGCTGGTGAAATTTTCTGCTCTTAAGAAATTATTTGATTAAGTCAGGCATGAAATCTCGGGGCTGTTTCTAGAAATTGTACCTATTACAAACTTCCAACAAAAAATTTCATCATATGCAGAAAATCTTGGGTGTCCAGGCATTCATTCTTCCTCATCTCTCTCTCCATGTTTGCATGGAGCCCTTCCTCTACTTCTACAGTATCCCACTGCACGTCTCAATCAGATCATTCATCACACTGTAGTACACCATCCACTTGCTTGTCATTCTAGAAGACTTTGTAACTATGAAAGCACAGTATGTAAGCCAGTGCTGAGCAACATAAATGCACACTGAACAATTTGCATGTGCTTTTAAATTCAAAGAAAAAACATACTTTATGTTCAATGTAAATATACAGTACTGAAGTGTATTTATTTCTGGTTTTTATAAGTGAGCAATCTGTATCATAAACAAACTCCTCAGGTCACCATACTATTCATCTAATCAAAATTTTACATTCATTAAAAATAATTTGAAGAAACATTTAAACTTATTAATATACATTGCTACTATGGTGATGGGTTTATCTCATTTAATTAAAACAATTTCATTTTACAGATGAGGGAAGTGAGACTTTAGAGTTGCCCAAAGTCAAGCAGCTACAGAGTAGTAAAGCCATGGCTGCTGGCCCCCAGTGTTACTTTCCTTTCTTCCTCCCTCCCTTCCTTCCTCCTTTTTTTCCTTCCTCCCTTTTTTCCTTCCTCCCAGATTTACTGAACACGTATTAAGTGCCAGGAATTGTGCTAACATTTTCATTAAATAGATTTGAGTTTCCAAATACTGTTATAAATAATATCTTTATCATATGTATTTATAATACTTTCTGTACACACACACACACAAAACTAAACCATTACTTCATGCAATTAAATTATAATATCATACTTGGTTTATGTTTAATATGCACTTAAAATCATCCATAACTGATCTCTCTTTTATGTGCCTGCCATATATTTGTGAAGACATGTGAATGAACTACAACGAAAACACAGTTTATAGTATGCTAGTCATTAGCAACTCTGTGTGGGAAAAACCGATGAGAAAATTTAAACAAGGAAATTCCATCTTGCCCAGTTGTGATCTCATCATAGCTGAGGACACTGTATGAACCACAGATGGTGAGAATGAAGGAGCCACACAAGTTCCTTAGGGACTTCAACTTCACTAAAGCAAGGACTGTGCCTTAAAGCAGTTGGCTGCTTACAAAACGATGTCATATTCAAATATAAGCCATCTTACTGCTCAAGGCCTCCACTGTGACATTCAAAGTCAGTCCATAATGGATACAGCAGATGCTGGATTAATCTGGCTAGAAAATATATGCCTTCCTAAACACACATTTAACAATATAAATCAGTATCATAGTTCATTTACAATACAAACTAGATAAACATGAATTACTGCCATTCTTAAAATGGTCCTTGAAAAGTACAACTGCTGAAACCACCATGAGTTATGAGATTTTACAGACCTGAGATTTAGAGGAAGGAGGGTTCTAAAAGAAATGAGGGACTTATCATCCTTGTAAAGAAACTCCAAGCAAACCTAAGGAACTGTTTTACAAAAAGAAATCCAAATGGTAAAAGAATTAATTTCTCTCTCTCTCTCTCTTTTTTTTTTTTGCTATTCTTTTGCCACTCATAATGAGGTCTGATATCAAAGGGCTATAAAAGAATATTCAGGAGGGGTGAAGAAAGATGCAATTTATGTAAATAATAAATCATGCTTACAATGGCCATCTGTATGAGCCCAGAGCTAAGGCCAGAAACAGAAGTACCAATGTATAGCACAGGAAATTATTTCTAAGTCATAAAAAGACTGTTTGTAGCTATAGGAATTTTATTTATGTAAATATAAATAGGAACAATGTGTTACATTCTCAAAATAGATACTGAATTCTTGTACATAAAAAATCTAATAATCCTCTTAAGTTCTTTTACAGTCACCTCCAACTCTCCCATTTTTGATCATCCACTTGCATATTTATTATTTAAAAGGAAAAGGTGATAGATTTTGCTTTATTCTCACACTTTTTTTACACAAAACTTTACATGAATCAGTGTACAATTTTATTTTATAGGTACTTGGTGAGTATGCAGATAAATATTCACCTGGTTGCCACATCAGACTTGACCTTTCTGCTATCATCATGTATTTTTAATTTCTATTACTGGATTAAACTTTCAGCAGAACTCATGAACCTACTCGTCATCCCAACAAAACAAAGCAAGCCTTAGGCGTTAACCTTGAAAGTAAGCCTCAGCTTCATTAGGTAATGAACTCAACATAGTTCATGTCCCACCAAAGAGAAAAAATGATAAGATGATGTAAAGATATGTATATTTTCATATGTGTAAAACTTCGTGCCATTCTTTTCTTTTTTATAAATGCAGAGAATATTTTCAGGTATAATTTTTCTCTGCTTACAAAGAAAGCATCACAACTGTGATTCAGTAACATTACATAGTAGAGAACTAACACAGGTGTACACATAATTCACATACAATCCTACACAATCACATCATATATAATCATATCCTCAGTGAATATTAAAATCTAACTATCACCACCACCTATTCAATTCGCCTATCTCTACAGGACATCATTTACTTTATGTTTAATGAAAAAAAGTTAAGTGGTTTGAATTTAATTTTTTGTCTTATAAGATAGAAAATAGCAACAATTTAATTCTCATATCTACAAGTTGTGAGCCTCAAACTATTTGGGGGAACATGAGGAATTTTATATTGCAATAACCAGGTGCTGCTAGTAGTAAACAACTCGCCTGACAATGCAGGAGACATAAGAGACACGGGTTCAATCCCTGGGTCAGGAAGATTCCCTGGAGGAGGGCATGGCAACCTACTCCACTATTCTTGCTTGGAGAATCCCATGGACAGAGGAGTGTGGCAGACTATGGTCCATAGGTGGGACACAATCTGATTTTCAGCAAAAAGGCATTTTACTGCCAAATATAAAAGTGTTAGTTGCTCAGTCATGTCTGACTTTTTCTGACCCCTTGGAGTATAGCCTGCCAGGTTCTTCTATCCATGGCATTCTCCACTCAAGAATACTGGAATGGATAGCCATTTCCTTCTCCAGGGGATCTTTCCATCCCAGGGATTGACCCTGGGTCTCCCACATTGCAGGCAGATTCTTTACTGTCTGAGCCACCAGGGAAGCCCTTACTACCAAATACATGTTTTTTAAAAACTTCCTGAAAAATAATGCTGAAATACACTCAGTTCAGTTCAGTTCAGTCGCTCAGTCGTGTCCGACTCTTTGTGACCCCATGAATCGCAGCACGCCAGGCCTCCCTGTCCATCACCAACTCCCGGAGTTCACTCACACTCACGTCCATCCAGTCAGTGATGCCATCCAGCCATCTCATCCTCTGTCCTCCCCTTCTCCTCCTGCCCCCAATCCCTCCCAGCATCAGAGTCTTTTCCAATGAGTCAACTCTTCGCATGAGGTGGCCAAAGTACTGGAGTTTCAGCTTTAGCATCATTCCTTCCAAAGAAATCCCAGGGCTTATCTCCTTTAGAATGGACTGGTTGGATCTCCTTGCAGTCCAAGGGACTCTCAAGAGTCTTCTCCAACACCACAGTTCAAAAGCATCAATTCTTCGGCGCTCAGCTTTCTTCACAGTCCAACTCTCACATCCATACATTTTTTTTTATTTTATTTTTAAACTTTACATAATTGTATTAGTTTTGCCAAATATCAAAATGAATCCACCACAGGTATACATGTGTTCCCCATCCTGAACCCTCCTCCCTCCTCCCTCCCCATACCATCCCTCTGGGTCGTCCCAGTGCACTAGCCCCAAGCATCCAGTATCGTGCATTGAACCTGGACTGGCATCTCGTTTCATACATGATATTTTACATGTTTCAAAGCCATTCTCCCAAATCTTCTCACATCCATACATGACCACCGGAAAAACTATAGCCTTGACTAGACGGACCTTTGTTGGCAAAGTAATGTCTCTGCTTTTCAATATGCTATCTAGGTTGGTCATAACTTTTCTTCCAAGGAGTAAGCGTCTTTTAATTTCATGGCTGCAGTCACCATCTGCAGTGATTTTGGAGCCCAGAAAAATAAAGTCTGATACTGTTTCCACTGTTTCCCCATCTATTTCCCATGAAGTGATGGGACCAGATGCCATGATCTTCATTTTCTGAATGTTGAGCTTTAAGCCAACTTTTTCACTCTCCAGTACACACACATAATTTTTTTTGTTTACCCTTTACGAATTTGTACTTTTCCATTCAAGCCTCAGCTAACCCACTTTATCCATGAAGCCTTCCATGACATTCTCAACCAGTTAGTCCCTTTAGAGTTTTGAAAATGATGATGAGTACAGCAACGCTCATGAGACTACACTGTACAGTGCCCGACACTCTAAGCTCTTGACGTGTTAATTCGTGTAATCCTCAGACTCAGCTCCTGAAAGGATTATATCTATCTGATTTTTACAGGAAACCTGAGCACAGAGAAGTTAATCAACTTGCTTAAATTCACAGAGCTGGCAAGTAGAAGAGCTATTACTCAAATCCAGGCATCCTGGCCTCAGAGCCCAAATACTTAATCACTAGACCATGATATCTGTCTTGATTTTCTGTTTATAAAATAGGAACAACTGTATGTGTTCATGGTATTATTGGCTAAATTAAGTCAGATCATTCCCCAGTACCCTGTCTAGTACTGAATACTGTTATTGTTATCACGTACAGTATTTTTAGCTATCTAAAGCCTCTATCTGGTACTACATTGGGAAACCCTTGAGGATGAGGTCTGCATTCATTCATTTGTTCATTCATTCATCTGACAAATACTCCTTGCCCAAGTACTGTGAGCGAGGTCCTAAGCCAAGACCTGTAAGCACTCATCTCCCAAGACCTAGTACTGAATAGCAGACTAACACAGCTCTTCTTCAGGGCTTTTGCATTTAACGGTTCGCTCTGTCTGGAAAACGCTCCTCCGTATAATTTCAAGGCTTACTTCCTCACTATATTCTCAACTATTATGCCTTTAGTGACAGCTTGCCTAAATACCCTAAATAAAGCAAGGCTCTCTAAGGACTCTGTATTTTATTATTCTGCTTTGCATTTTCTACATACACATATCACAGATCACAAGTTCTGTAATAGACAGGGACCGCCAATTCCCAATTCTATATCCAGAACCTGGAATAGTAGGTCAGTAAGTATTTGTTATACTGGTGAAAGAAGGAAGAAGAAAAAGGGAAGGAAAAGGATGGAGGGAGGCAGGTGGAACAAAAAGAGAAGGGCCAGGAGAATTTTGACAAATGAAAGCTTTATAAAGAAGAATATCCATCCCTTCTGGTCCATACCGCTTACCATGAATAAAAGAACATTGACGTTAAGCCTCTCCCTCACCCTCCCATCTCTTTTACAGAAATTTCTGAGAGCTGCTTATAAATGGCCTTCCTCAGCTTCTTTTCATGTCCTCCGTATACACCTATGTCTCACACCATTTAAATTCTGACACCTGCTCTTGCTCCTCCTAAGGAAAGGTGCATATGACCTCCAAGAACACCAGCTTTCCTTTTCATTTTCAACAATCCTGAAGAGTTATAATTTCACATATCTTAAATGGTAGCTGTAATGATTTGTAATTTATCATCCAACTACCACAGACTGATTTATGATTAAAGGAAAAACTCTTATTTTTCAATTATCAAAAATATGCATTTGTGGATTCTTTGTTCAAACATGACATCATTAATTAGCAGGAAATGTGTTTTGAACTTCTTTTCTAATAAGAGTAATGAATTTACACTAACCTATCCCCTCCCAGTACCATTCTGATCACTTATGGGAGTTTGGATTGGCATCAGAGTATTCACAATTATTTTGGTTTTTCTCTATGACTTGCAGAAGTAACGTTTGTCACTTACAGGCAGGAGATTTCAAAGAGCAATTGGTGACGTTTCACCGCCCAGTCGTGATCTGGAGCTTTGTGCCACGATGGAGTCCCCATCACATGGATTTCCATGTGATGACATGGAAAAGTGGGCAAGTAGACAGCAAAGTAACTGAAAACTCAACC
Organism: Bison bison bison; assembly: GCF_000754665.1. Lineage (NCBI taxonomy): Eukaryota > Metazoa > Chordata > Mammalia > Artiodactyla > Bovidae > Bison > Bison bison. Next base: position 1,308,952 of record NW_011491028.1, on the reverse strand, counting down.
TTGGCTCAGTTAATTCACTGGCATTTGACAGTTAGTATTGGTTTTTTTCCCCTGAAGTTATACCAGGTTCATCCTGCCTGATACCGTAGGAAAATAAGAATCAGTGTCCATGCAGAATGGAAGCTAATTCATACTGCTGACTTCACACCACTGGTACCATAGACTAGGTATTTCAGTCATGATACCGGAATATCATGGAACAAGTATCACGGAAGGAAGAAACTTGCACCTATTATGAAATCACGGTAGAACATTTTTTCCTAGGCTCCTCTGTACCTCTTGAGGCTTTTTGATGAGACTACTAAGGAATTCCAGTCACATATTTTGTATCTTTAAAAAAGCTTTTGGAGGTGATAAGAACAACATCACATTCTTTCAATATCAGAATAATTCTAGGTGTTTTAGTTCCTGTAAAAAAGTATTTGAATGTAGCTGTAAAAATTTTAACTACAATATCATTATAGGAAAAGGAATAAACACTATGTTTCATTCTTTTCTGTTGATACAATAATAAAGAATCTCATACTGAATGAGTCCTAGACCCTTCCAACCACTTTTCTATCTCTACATCTTAGGGTTATTATCTTTAGAATACTATTAATAAAAATATCCCTTCAAAAATAGATGAATAAAACAACTTCCTATCCTGTGACTTATTCTTGAGTTTCTTCAAATGTTCTCTTTCTCCTCATATTTCTTCCCATGTTCTCCCTTTTTCTCTCTCCTTCTCAAACACACACACACACTTCACAAAATGCAATCATCAAACTACAGGCTCAGTTTACACCTTTAAAAAAAACAAGTTATCTTCATAGAAATAATATTTTTAAAGAATTCTGCATTAGTTTCAACCTAATTGCAACAATGACTTAACCAGGCATGGCTGTTGAATATATTGCAAATTATTCTAACATCTGCTCAGTAAGCAATTCCAAATCAGTGGTTATATCATATGAGATACTTCAGTCCTCTTTTGCAAAGTCCCACTACTATAAAAATGTGTATAACTACTAATTCATCATTGAAAGAAAATTGTGCACAATGTATTTAAAAGGGTTAGGAAAGAAGTTTTCAAATACTACACTACAAAGATAATGGGATTGTAAAAAGTCAGGACCCACTTCTGCTGTTCTCAAGCAATTAAGTCCATGAAAAGTAATAGATATGACTCATCACTTCAACTGCCTTTGAGTTCAATGAAAATTGCACCTGAATATGTCCAGAGAGAATCTGAAGAAAGTGGGAATTTTTCTTAGAGAACACTTCAGTCTCTTTTGAAAACACAGAGTAAGAATGAAATAGCACCCATCCAAAATTTTGAACCCTACATCTTTTTGATTCTATGCCTCATTAATGTTGATGTGTTCTTTGTGATAATTAACCAGACCCGAAACATAGGCAAAATTCAGCAAGAATAACATTCCAAGAAAAGAAGGCATACATAAATGATTTTACCCATGCTAGTTTTTCAAATACTAGGCACAGTTTTAATCACTAATCAGTTGCATTAGTAACTAGAACAAACAAGACCATACATTGGGCAATAAACACTGTCTTTATCGCTAGAATGAGAAGCTCCTTTCATAGGCAAACAGTTCATTGACTCTCAGAATCCTTTGCTTTTACCAGGTGGAAACCATAAGGCTTTAGCTGAAGATTTGATGTTTTATCCCAAATACTTATCTGTTCACTGGATTCAAGTCTGGGAAGTTGCATGAAAGCCTGGGGACAGAGATTATAATGTCAGCTAGATGAGGCCTGCAACTGAGATATAAGAGTGAGGTAAGTGTGCATCTGCACACTTTCAAACCAGTAAAAGCATACGTTTCTGCACCCGCTGCAGGAGAAGAGAAAAACATTTCAGACAGAAAATAGCTTTAGTCAGTTTGCCAGTACTAGTCACAACAATATCTTTTGTTTCTCTCTTCCACATAGACACAGAAAACTGAAAGGGAATATATCATGGATATCTTAAAAAAAAAAAAATTTCCATTTCTGGAGGGGTGTCTGTTGACTTTCCAGACCCATTTTCTCAATCTGCCTGCTTCAGTGCACCCGTACCAAGTGAATTCTGTGGTGATTACACTCAACGCTTTTAAGAGAAAAATGAATGGATGAGGGCGTGAAGGGGAAATTATGTGATTTAATGTCAAATATTAACACAGAAGCCCTTCCTGATCTTCTACATGATAGTCCTATTCCCTTTGAGGTAGGCAGAGAGAAGAATATAAAATCCTACGAGTGTGTTCCAGAACATCAAAACACCAACACATGTCAAAGACCCCACTGGTAGACCATGTCCAAACTGTGGGAGCAAAAATTCCACTGCCCCAGACCGAAGCTCTGCATCTGTTCCATCCCCCTCCTGTACCTTCCCAAAACTCCACTAAGCCCTAGGGGTTTCTGAAGCCTTCAGTCGTGTCAGACTCTGCAACCCCATGGACTGTAGCCTGCCAGGCTCCTCCGTCCACGGGATTCTCCAGGCCATGCCCTTCTCCAGGGGATCTTCCCGATGCAGGGATCAAACCCACGTCTCTTACATCTTCTGCACTGGCAGGCGGGTTCTTTACCACTAGTGCCGCATAGCCTTTTCCTTATTCTTAGCATTGCAGACAGGAGTCTGCCCATCTTCTTAAGAATTACATATGCCAACTGTCAATTGGTAGCGGGTCTATGTTTGCTTGCTTCTGGTCCAAGTTTCAGAGAAGGCGAAGGCACCCCACTCCAGTACTCTTGCCTGGAAAATCCCATGGATGGAGGATCCTGGTTGGCTGCCGTCCATGGGGTCGCAAAGAGTCGGACACGACTGAGCGACTTCACTTTCACTTTTCACTTTCATGCATTGGAGAAGGAAATGGCAACCCACTCCAGTGTTCTTGCCTGGAGAATCCCAGGGATGGGGGAGCCTGGTAGGCTGCTATGGGGTCACACAGAGTCGGACACTACTGAAGTGACTTAGCAGCAGTCCAAGTTTACTTAGAAAAAAATCTGTAAGTATATATAATATCAGATTTCTTTCAGTAGTAATTACCCTGGTTCCTCCCTCAACTTCCCTAACCCATAACAATTTGACCATTTCTGAATTACCGTGGAGCCTGTAACTAGTGTCACATGTTTTGTCCTAATTAAACAATGTTTCATAGTATTCATTCATTATCTACATATTCCTGAAGTTCATATACATACACTCTGAAAGCCAAAGTGTTAGTCATTCAGTTGTGTCTGACTCTTTGCAACCCCTTGGACTGCCAGGCTCCTCTGCCCATGGAATCTTCCAGGGAAGAGTACTAGAGTGGGTTGCCATTTCCTTCTCCAGGGGATCTTCCCAACCCAGGGATTGAACCTGGATCTCCTGCATTGCAGGCAGATTCTTTACCATCTGAGCCACCATGGAAGACCCACACACTCTACAGTCAGCTTATTCTTCTTCTAGCAAAGTCTTGATGCCAAAGATTTTATCTTATACTTCTCTAGAAGAGAAAATAATAATAATATATATTTAAAATCATGTTTACCTATATAAGTGAAACTTTGGGAAGTGTGAAAGATAAAGAAAACTGAGTTTTGCTCTAATGGGACTGAAAGTTTATTCACCCAGCACTGAGTTCTTGTTGCATGAAAGGCATTAGATTGATGAGCCCATCATGAATAAGAAACAGCCCCTTTGAAAGCTTACCTATAATGGTAGGAAGGGAAGGTCACAGATAAGATGCCTCCATTATAATTACTGAGTAAGACAGGAATAGTAAAGTGATTAGAAGAGAGAAGTTAGACTGGGGTTTGGGGAGGTAGGAATACAAGACAGTATACTAAAAGTAAGCAAGTAATAGAATTAGGCAGTGCCCATAAATTCTGAAAGAATCCCAGGAAGTAGGAGGAAAATGTCGTGAAGCTGCCATTGGCCTCCACTCACCGGAGATCTGCCTGCAAGCTAACTCTAAAGGAATATTTGACCCATCACATGGGAAGGA
>NW_011491028.1:1303243-1304881 GCF_000754665.1 Bison bison bison | reverse complement strand
GGGAAGGAAATGCGGGGAGTATTTTGGAAGCAGACAAAGTCGTGTGCTTTTCAGGGCAGAATCTGGTGCCCTGGTGGAGCTGGGTGAATTCCAGAAGATTTCTGGGATGGGTCTGTGAACACCAAGTCTGTGCTTTCAAGAGGATAAGAAAATGCAGACACAAATGAGCTAACCATGAATGTTATCTGCTGAGACATGCCCTGGGGGACAGTCAGAGTCAATGCAGAGAGTGGTGTTGGTGAAGGAGCTGGACATACTTTCTTTTCACTGCATCCACCCAGGTGAGTAATTAAGAGATGCAGAGAATAAGAGCTGCCCTGGGCACCCATACATCCTCCTTAAAGGGAAAAGGAAATAAAACACTAATACAGGGAAGGAGGGAAACAGCTGAGAGCTAATCAGGCTAATTCCTTTCCTTTTGAGACAACTGGCAGTCAAAAGAGTATTATAAAGGCTGGAAATAGATATTAATGACCTGGAACATAATCTCTTCTCTCCAGTCACCATGCCCCGGCCAATTCCCACACTCAGCTTGTGGGCTTCAGACTCTCCAGCAACTAAAATCAGAAATGATTTAACTTACCAGGAAGACAAAATAGAAAAGAAACTTCTTCATAATATGTACTCAGAAATATTCTAAGGTATATAAAATTCTAAAATTCCAAATCATACTTTTTTACAAAAAATTAACTAACCCTGATTCAAGGGTTCCAATGGTAAAAGTGAAAATTCACATATCCAGGACAAAAATGCATAGATATGGGCTGTATCCATCATAAGAATTGATACACTATCACTTTTTTTTTGTTTCCATTTATTATAGAAAAACTAATCCTTCCCTGTTCCCATGAGCAAAAGTTCTGCCAAAAAGTCACAACTGCATTTGAGTTTCAGTTTCAGAAAAAGCTGTTGTTCATTTAAGAGCCTGTTTTCTGAGTTGGAAAAAAAAAAAAGTGACCTGGGTGAAAGTCAATCCATCTTTCTGACTGTATCTGAAGAAAAACTGGGCTTCCTGGGTGGCATTAGTGGTAAAGAATCCATTTGCCAATGTAGGAGGCCCAAGAGACTTGGGTTCAATCCCTGGGTTGGGAAGATGACCTGGAGTAGGAAATGGCAACCCACTCCAGGATTCTTGCCTGGGAAATCCCATGGACAGAAGAGACTGGCTGGCTATAGTCCATGGGGTTACAAAGAGAGGGACACAAGTGAGTGAGCAAAAGGAAAACTAGACGCGAGGGCTAGCACGGGGTGAGTCTCTATTTTCCACAGGAGGGTGGAGCTGCCAGTCCTGTAGCTCAACAGGTCAGCCTTTGGGAGTATATTTTTGGCATTAAGATTGGTCTTTGGTTCTAAACCTGTCTGGAACAATCTGAAAACACTTTTATGGCTCCATCTTTGGTAATGGGTACATTCCTAACAGGCTAGTAACCCATCAGAAACGATGGTATGTTTAGAAACAGAATTACAAAGTATGCCTGTGAGCTACACTGACTAGACCAAATACAATAATAAGTCAGAAAATAGCTGGAGAAACGAAAATATGACTATTCTCCCCGATGCTTACTTAAGTCTGCTGCTGCTGCTGCTAAGTCGCTTCAGTCGTGTCCGACTCTGTGCAACCCCATAGACGGTAGCCCA
>NW_011491028.1:1297561-1303143 GCF_000754665.1 Bison bison bison | reverse complement strand
CAGCGACCCCATGGAATGCAGCCCACCAGGCTCCTCCGTCCATGGGATTTTTCCAGGCAAGAGTACTGCAGTGGGGTGCCATTGCACATTAAATGAAAATTATCAATGTAATTCCATTTTGGGCAGATGATTTAACCTGCCATCAGCAAATGCTTAGCATCTCCTACTTGGGGTTTATACACCTGGTGAGTGCTCTGGAGGACATAGAAATGCTCTAGAATTAAAATTGAATGGGCAAGAAACTTACGTTAGAAACCATTTGTATGTGTAACTACTGTACAACACAATGTGAAAAGTTGTATGAAATGGGGGAAAGTGTTATGGAAGCATAGACGAGACTGAAACTTCTGGTCGCTAGAATAGGGAAAGTCTTAAAGGAGCTAACACATGAACTAAGCTCTTTTAAAGTTGGAGTATAATTGTTTTACAATGTTGTGTTAGCTTTTGCTGTACAATGAAGTGAATCAGTCACATGCATACATATATCCCCTTCCTTGTGGTCCTCCCTCTGACCCCTGCATTTCAACCTCCCCTCCCTGATCCCATTCCTCTAGGTCATCACAGAGCACTGTGCTGAACCCCCTGTGCTATGCAGCAGCTTTCCACTAGCTATCTATTTTACCCATGGGCTTCCCTGGTGGCTCAGTGGTAAAGAACCCACCAGCCAATGCAGGAGACATAGGTCATTGATTCATTCAGTTACTTTTTCTTTGTGATGGGAAATAATGATTATGGGTTCAATCCCTGGGTCAGGAAGCTCCCCTGAAGAAGGAAATGGCAACCCATTTCAGGATCCTTGCCTGGGAAACCCCATGGGCAGTGGAGCCTGGCAGCTTAAAGTACATGGGGCTGTAAAAGAGTCAGACACAATGTAGCAGCTAAGTAACAATGGCAGTGTAGAGTGTGCACTCCAACCCTAATCCCCCAGTTCACCCCCACGCCCCCTGCCCTGCTGCGTCCACGTGCCTCTTCTCCGCACCTACGTCTGCCCTGCTCATAGGTTCATCGGTACCATTTGTCTAGATCCCACACAAAGAAGACGCAGTACATATACACAATGCAGTAGTATTCAGCCATAAAAAGGGATGAAACCGTGTCATTCGTAGAGATGTGGACAGACCTAGAGACTGTCATAGAGAGTGAAGTAAGTCAGAAGGAGGAAAAGATATATCAACGCATATATGTGGAATCTAGCAGTTAAAGTAGCTAGGATTTCAGAACGGATGTGGGGATAGGAAATCTACGATGGCAATGTTGGAGGCAAATGCATCAATGTGATCAAGTAGACCATGCTCAGAATGCCAAGGAGTCTCTCGGTTGGAACACTGGGTCAGACAGTACATTGGCTAATAATCTTAGCTATTACCAATTACCCATTACCAATTACCCATTACCAATCCCCTCAGGCCCAGGGAGGATGAACTCAATGCTTGCACAGTTTCATGAGACCAAACTAAAGGAGAGTCAGGCACATTCCCAACTGAGCATGCCTCAAGAACAACAGATACTCCATTAGAGGTGTTGGCACATAAGAATTTAAAGGTTCCCTGGGGTCTTATGAAAAGATCTCTGGGTAAAGCCAGAAAAGTCATTTCCAATCTTGGAAATTCACTTGGCAATTTGTTCAAGCCCTCTGGTGCTCAGCGTTTTCACCTGTAAAGAGGGAGTCACTACAATATTTGTCTAGTCTACCTGCAGAGGGGAAGGTAGGAGGCTAAAGAGACTTTCTAAGTACAAAATGATTGCGTTGAAAATGGCCTGAACAAGCATATAAGACTAATATATTATCAAGCTCAGAAAAATATTATCATGTCTCCAAATCCCTTCCTGAAGGATGGGAAAGGAAATCTGGGAGCATAAGAATGTACACATACACAGACACAGACACAGACACACACACACACACACACACACACACACACACACCCAGAACTGCTCAAATAATCTGAACAAGCTGTTCCAACAGAAAAAGAATTACTAAAGAACAGGTCACTTTTCATTTTCCCGTCTCTTTCAGGAAATGCCAAAAAAAGTAAAAATAAAAATGCAACAACGGTTTTTCCACGTGCTAGGCCAGCTGCTACTACCTTAACTGGACACTGTTGTTTAAGTAACCACAGTAGAATCCAGAGCCTCATCAGAAATAATACAATGCTTTACGAAGAGGAGAAAACTAATTCCATTCATCAAGTACCTACATCTCCAGACAAAGCCAAAATAGATGGAGAAGAAGCAAACAGTTTTTAACAACAAAAACCTCACTATATACCTCTTGTTTCCTGTTTCTGATTTCAGAGAGTAAAGTATATAAACTGTCACTTAGCTCATCCAAGGCAAAAAATTACCTCATCCATCCACATGATAAGCTTTAATGAATAGTTACTATGTGCCAGGAAAGATGCTGGGCAAAGAAATGTGGGAAAATAGTTATTGTTGTTAAGGACGTAAGACCAGCAGGGAATAAAACCCACCCACATTCACAATGGGAGAAATTACTCTCATTATTGCAACTGGGTCTCAGAATAACACTTTGAAGAAAGTATTGCCTTACAGATTTGAACACTGAGGCCCACAGAATTTGAGTGATTGGTCCAAATATGTAAAACCAGCTTATGGTGGAGCCAGAGTTCAAAGCCAAGTCTTCCGACCCAAAGTCTCTTCTCAGTACTGTGTAAGGATGTGCAGACAAAACTTTTCACACAACCTGCTGAGCCCTTTCTATTCACATGCAAAACTCTATCTGGGTACTCTATTTCCTCCTGGCTTGTAGTCAGAAAACAGTCTGAGTAAGACTCTGTCATAAGTCATCTTGGGCCAAGTAATAAAACATCAAGCTGCATATAACAAGAACTGCTCCAATCACAGGAATGATGAAAACACTATAGTACAAGGCATATTTGCTTACCTCTCTCAGCCCATGACAGACACAGTCAATAAAACCTAGGTAGCATTTTCAACTTTAGTCATAATTTTCAGAATGAAAAAAAATAAAAAGATACCATTTTCCCCATCATGAAAATGGCATAGGTTTTTATAAACAGACAAAACTCAGTGCCTGCATTTTATAACAGAACTTTAAATGTGCAAATCCTTCAATGTAACAATTACACTTCTGGGAAAGCATTAAGAGGTTATCATTTAGACAAGCCCCAAAGCTTTGAGTCACCGTTCTCTCTATATGTGATGCTCTCTATATCCAATGACTGGCCAAGTCCTATCAATTCTACTTCTAAGACATCTCTAAGACATCTACTTCTAAGACTTCTAAGACATCTATTTCTCACCCCGTGGGGAACATTATTTTTTCTCATCTGACTATTAGTTTCCTTACTGGCCTCTTCAATTCCTACTTCTTCCCACTAAAATGTATTCTACATAGTCATCTAGATACATCTTCATAAGTACAGTGCTAAGAGAATCACTGTGATGTTCAAAAATATTCAAAGGCTTTCCACTGCCTTTTAAATTAAGGACAAACCCCTTTTCCTAGCTTTCAAGACACACAAGTGATCGCTCCATTATTACCTCCCACTTACTTTCAAGACAAAATGGCAGAATGCAATTCTCAAAATGCAGTGCTCAAACAAACCTCAAGTTCTCTTGTTTCAAGGATTTTACATCCTTGCCATAATCTTTGTGAAGATTTTTTTTTCTTTAAATCCCATACTATTACTATTTTTGCACCTTTTTAAAATCACATTATGTTCTAGCTTGAATTATCTGCAAACTTGATATACACTTCCACTAAATTATGCATCCTTGAAAAGAGCCTATGCCTTAGTTTTTGCAGTATCTGTCTTCAGTGGGGTTTCCTCAAGGTAGAGCTTTTGCGAAATTTACTGAAGCAGCACTCTCAGGAGAAAACAGAAGAGCCAGGAAAGCAGGATAAACTGAAGAAGAAGATGGAGCAAGCGAGGCAGAGATGTAGTTCCAAGACATGTCTAGCTTCAATCTGATCCCATGAGAGCTCCAAAAGAGAATGTGCCACAGAGACTGTCCCATCTGGAATGAGAAAGCTGGCCTCTTATACATTATATCAGTCACTCACAGGCCATGGCCCACCTTCAGAGGGCAGTGTGAGTTTCCAAGCATCTCTGGGCCAGGGAAACTTCCCTAATCCACAGGCAATAATTTGGAGACATGGGTATGGAGACATGGGTATGAACCTTTAACAAACAACATCCACCACAGCTGGGGAACAGGTGCGCCCACCCAGTGAAAAACGTCTGGAGAGTGTACATATCACCTGCTCACAATCCCTGATAACATTGCTAATAGCTAAGAGCCAAGAGCAGATGCTCAGGAAATACCTGTGGAAAAGAACTGCTAACATGAAGGAATGACTCTACTCTCCTACTCAAAGTATATGACTATATTCCTACAAACTGCACCTGTTTAGTTGTTCACATAGTTATAACAAAATACCTTTGACTGGGTGGGTTATAAACCATGGAAGTTTCTTTTCTCACAGTTCTGCATGTTGGAATTCTGAGATCAGGATGCCAAGCATGGCTGATTTCTGGTGAGAGCCATCTTCTAGGTTGCAGATGGCTTATTTCCTATTGTATCCTTGCATGGTGGAAAGCAGGGGAGCGAGCTTTCTGGCCTCTTCTTATAATCTCACTAAAGAGGGCTCCATCTTTATTACATCATTATTATGCTCCCCAAAGTCCCACCACCAAATACCATCACATGAAGGACTAGAGATTAGATTTCAACACATGAATTGGCTGGTGGCCAAACACACACTTTCAGTCCACTCTCCCCCAGGTATACAAGCAAACAGTAAGAAAAATATATGGAATTGTTACATCGCATTTCCCTAATTTAAAATATACGTTTGGACTCCCTAGCAAGTCTACACTAATAGATCAACTGGGAATTAATTCACACTCATGGAAAACCGAACAGTTTGTCACTCTTACAAATTTTAGATGAAGATTTATAAAAAATTGAGGATAATTTCTGAGGAAAGTGATAACATTCATTCTAAAGGACAGAAGGTCTACTAGCAACCCATCCAGCTACTGATTATGGTGATAAATATCTGCAGAAGAACCCAAATCTTTCCTTACAAATTCCAAGAGAGCCTCTTATCTGTAGTTAATCATCTTCCAAGTTGAGGTCTTCTTTGGATCAATGAGTAATAAACAAGTAACACTTCAGTAAGCAGCATATTAAACTCATCAGTTGCATTGTATTTATGTTTTCAATTGTATGATGATTAAGTCAATATTCGGGATAAAATCAGTATGGTTTCACTTTAAGAGTTCTATTTTTTTTTAAAGGCTAAAGTAAAATGCACATGCCATGGAAACTATAGCCATGTAATTCATGCTTGCAGTAATTCATCAAGTGTATTCTGAATGCCATCAATGTGGAAGTTCTACTAGGAGACACCAGGAGCGTGTGGTTGAGTAGGACTTGTTTTCTGCTCTCAAGATGGGTACAGTCTAGTAAAGGAGATAATAAGTGTTCAGTTCAGTTCAGTCGCTCAGTCGTGTCTGACTCTTTGCGAACCCATGAATCGCAGCACGCCAGGCCTCCCTGTCCATCACCAACTCCCGGAGTTCACTCCTGTC
>NW_011491028.1:1293724-1297396 GCF_000754665.1 Bison bison bison | reverse complement strand
TGGTTCGATCTCCTTGCAGTCCAAGGGACTCTCAAGAGTCTTCTCCAACACCACAGTTCAAAAGCATCAATTCCTCGGCACTCAGCTCCCATCACTTCATGGGAAATAGATGGGGAAACAGTGGAAACAGTGTCAGATTTTATTTTGGGGGGCTCCAAAATCACTGCAGATGGTGACTGCAGCCATGAAATTAAAAGATGCTTACTCCTTGGAAGAAAAGTTATGACCAACCTAGATAGCATATTCAAAAGCAGAGACATTACTTTGCCAACAAAGGTCTGTCTAGTCAAGGCTATGGTTTTTCCAGTGGTCATGTATGGATGTGAGAGTTGGACTGTGAAGAAATGCTTATTAAGTACTTTATTAATGGATGGTGTGTTACAAGAGCAATGCTAGAGGACACCAGTATTGAAAAGGGCACAAGGTTTATCTGAGGGCAGTGAGCACAGGAACGCAAGTACCATTCCTTGTTGTTTTACCTCTACTGAAAATCCTAACTGTTGAGTGCCTTAATTCAGCAAAACTAGACTGATACCTTACTTCCTGAACTTTCAGACTGATGACATGTACAGCTATTCATTAGCTGGTTCATATGGGAAACTGTTTCATGTGTAATTCATCCATTTGAAATTTTAACCAAGAAAAATAAAAAAAGAAAAGATGCTCTGACAATTTTATTTCCATCATCCTTTTGCACCTCTGATCTTTACTAGTGCTCTTTATCAAAGATAATGCTATTCCTACTCCAGGGCAAATCATTTGAATTGCATTTTCAGAAGGGCTAATGGAATAATTCTTCTTTTTTTTTTGATGGCAAGTTACTAGAGAAAGATCATGGATTAAGAAAATCTACAGATGACTCTAAATCCTATTTAAGGGTTTCAACAACCTCTTCTATCAAACCTTGAAATGAAACTGTAACTGTTTACAAAATTGACTGACTGAGAGCTCAGGAACTTTTACCCTGAATATTCCTGTCAAATAGCTGGTATAGGAAATGACCAAAAAACTGACAACATAAGAAAAATTAAAAGTCTAAATTATCTATAAACTGGATTATCAGCCACTGAATTACTGAGCCGAGTATATTTTATGAAGTTCTCTTCCATCAGTACTAAATGCAATTTTTATAGATGCTTCGTCAGTTGTACAGAAAATCATGGCTCTTGTAAATGAGCACTGTCTTTGAGATAGAATATTCTCCTACTTGTGCTTTGAACATTTTACACTAATTTATACCCATTTATGGGAAAACAGCTATAAGTCTTTAGACCTAAGACTGGGAATTTGACTGCATGTCTATTTGAATGGAAGAGCTTGCCTAAAGTTTTATGGGTTTTATTTGATTCAGCCCAAATATCTTCCCTTAAAAAAATCCCATCAAGTCTGTGCAGTTCCTCCAAGTTATACACTGGAGAGGCCTCCTTCTACTGCAGGAGTTCTATTGTTATGCAGAGAAGAAAGGGGGAAGATAAGAGGATTCTACTTGAGATTAAGAAAGCCAGGAGCTCATCTGCACACAGTTAACACAAAATACACCATCCCCATTATCCTGTCTTACCCAAAGCTACAGCCAATGACTTGCAAACACTTCTCTGCTCTCCAGGGAACCATAGTGTTGAGAAACAAAATAATCTAAATTTGAAATAAAGGCAAAGGTGCTAAAAACTCACGTCTTTGTCTTCCACCTGCACAACAGCTCTGAGAAGATTCTAGGAAGCTTCCTGGGCTTCACGGAAACCAACTTAAATCCAATGTTTGTCCAAGAGGATGCTATAGCATTTTCACCTCCTAAACCTGCTGTTTAAGCTGCTCCTGTGTCATTCATTGTCTTCTGTCAAAGAGCCCATTATTTCATTGCAATCAAAAAGCAGACCACACGCGAACAGCCACTTAACAATGTGTCCTGAGGATGCACACTGAGTGTATTTCTTCACACCTGCATCTCAGTCCTGTAGATTCACTACAACTTTATAATGAACACAACTACCCAGAATGTACCACCAGATATTTTATCTCTTTTTTGAAACTCTCCTTTAATGCCTTCCTGAAATCTACTCATCTATGCCTCAATCTCATAGTTACCACTATTCATTCAACAAGTATTTATAATGATATTTCAGGAGTAAGTAAGCCTGTGTGTGTGTGTGTGTGTGTGCGTGCGTGCTAAGTTGCTTCAGTCATGTCCAACTCTTTGTGACCCCACGGACCATAGCCTGCCAGATTCCTCTGTCCATGGGATTCTCCAGGCAAGAATACTGGAGTAGGTTGCTGTGGCCTCCTCCAAGGGATCTCTCCAATCCAGGAATTGAACCCTCATCTCCTACAATGTGGGAGAGCCAGGTTCAATCCCTGGGTCAAGAAGAGCCCCTGGAGAAGGAAATGGAAACCCACTCCAGTATTCTTGCCTGGAAAATCCCATGGATGGAAAAGCCTGGTAGGCTATAGTCCATGGAGTCGCAAAGAGTCAGACACGACTGAGCAACTTCACTTTCACTTTGACTCCTATATTGGCAGGTGGGTTCCTAACCACTCGGGCCACCTGGGAGGCCCAAGTAACCTCACTAGATACTATAGAAATCAAAGCTACATCAGAGATACCCTTTCCCCCAACAGAGTTTGCCAACTAATTGAGGAAATGATATGTATAAACAATTCAATTATAATCAGAATGTAAGTACCAAAATAAAGATAAAGGTCAGATAGTTTGAGAGAAAATAGAGATATGACTTCCACATATATCATGCTTATTATGAAACACAAATTTATTCCAGTAGAATTCATGTATTCATGTATTATGAACCAATTCAAGCATAAATCAAATTTTACATTTTCTTCCGCACAATTTCGTCTATAGAATACTGCACCCCGTTGAATTGAGCTGTGTAAGAACACAACAAACACACACACGTACACACTTCAAATATTTACCAGCAACTTCAGTGTGTTACGACTCATACCTGTTGACATCAAGAGTTAAAATTTTCTGTCCAATTTCAGATTATCTTCATTCTTTCATTCTGCAAAAACTCACAAGCTGCAATCCTTCTGACACTCACTCCCACTAGCAAACTTCAGGTCTTTTTCAAGGTAAAGTACCATATTTATTATAGTATTTATGTATTTCCTTATCCATTACCATGTGTAAAAGTGTGCTATCAGTTTTACTAGGTTCCTGTCTTCTTTGTATGTGTCAGAGACAAAGTATTTGAGTGTTGTGTCTCTTAACTCCATTTTTCCCACAAGGCCTGGGGTTGTTTTTGTGAAATTTACATAATGTGGTGATTTTTAGAAATGCATATGTCGTGTTATTGCAAGATTGACTGTGTATGTGCATGTTATTTGAAAAAGTATATAAAACATAAATACATTTTATATAAGCCTTGACACACATAAATTTCTTTCTCTCCTGCCCTTCTCCTACCCAACACACATCAATTTTCAATGAGTGACACAACTAACTTCCTTTTGAAATTAAGAATGAATCTTAACCTCCTGCAAAGACAACAGTGCTAAATACCAATCCTACCCTATCACAGGTCAATTTATTGTCCTTCCTTTTGACAACTTAAAAATCAGTCACAACCTAAAAGTTGAGAGTTCTGTTTTATTCAGTGGGAAATTTTAGGACTTCAAGCCTGGGAGACAGCATCTCAAGAAACCCTGAGAAAA
>NW_011491028.1:1289017-1293492 GCF_000754665.1 Bison bison bison | reverse complement strand
TGTTCTTGCCTGGAGAATCCTAGGGACGGCGGAGCCTGGTGGGCTGCCGTCTATGGGGTCACACAGAGTTGGACACGACTGAAGCGACTTAGCAGCAGAGAAAACCAGATGTCTGAAGCTGAGGAATTTAGCACTTTCCACGTATGGGAAGATGCAAGAGTCTGGGTTTACTGAAATCATTCCTTTCATGTGCATCTCAACTATCTGGGGACAGCATCCTATGTTTTCCACATTTGGAGTTCCTCAGTGCTCATCACACGGAGTGGCTGCAACCTGACGACTGCCAGACTGTGCCGGTACCCTCCTTCCTGATTGCCCCGAGGGCTCAGGAAATCACTTTTGGAGGGCCAGAATCAGTGATGACTGTGACATCCGTGTTTGTTGATATGGCAGGAAAATACTCCATTTCACACTTCAGCACAACGATAACAGCAAGGATTGTCACTGTTCTTCCTGACCCTTAATCTTTAGGTAAGATAGTGGAAATTTTTGAATAAAACCCTGGCGAGTTTTGAGTTGGAATCTTGCTGCAGTCCAAGCAGAAAATATGCTCCACCTAATCCAGACTTCTCATGTAAAATCATCACAGAAACTGCATTTCTCCACATAAATTGGATCCCCAGCTCCTATCACAGTGTTCACACACTCTAAGTACTTAATAACTATTAGCTGTAAGTTTAGTAGAATAAATACTTCCAATGGTCCTGTTGCTGTCACCACATTTAATTCAAGTGAAAAGCTTAAGACCTACAACACCTGCCTCAAAGTTACAGAAGAAATTCTATATCTAAACCACCACGGTCTAAAATTAATATACATGCCAATCTTAAAGCCACCTTTTTAGAGCCCTAATTTATCTTTCAGGTTACTCTGATTTTATCTCCTATTTAGGAATTATTGACTAATAAATAGAAAATAAAACACATAGCCTAGCTTTGCTTTTGAAGAGTGTAAACAAAGAGAGCTCAAAATAACCAACCTTATTTCTAAAGTCGTCAGAATGTGACACTTGTTACTATAGGAACAGAGCCAGTAATTATTCATCTCTAATTTGTTTAATTTAAACAGCAAAAGAATTGGAAAATTGAAAACTGATGTCTGAACTGAATTAAGGAGGCAATTCAAATGCAAGTAACACTAACGTGCCTCAGGGATGAATGGGTCCAATTCAAAGATACTTAATTACAGCATGAAGATAACTAAAAGAAGCATCAATTGATGAATAAGATGTCCTTATCAGTGGCTAATGAGCCCAGGAATCAAATTTGGATCCACCTGAATTAAGGTTTTTCTTTTTTATTATTAATATAGTATACATACACACTCAGTTGCATCTGACTCTTTGCGACCCATAGACTGTGGCCCACCAGGCTCCTCTACCATGGGATTTCCCAGGCAAGAATACTGGAGTGGGTTGCCATTTCCTACTGCAAGGATCTTCCCAACCCAGGGATCAAATCCATGTCTCTTGCATCTCCTGCATTGGCAGGCAGATTCTTTACCATTGCACCACCTGGAAATACCAGTATCTTGTTTCTTAAATAAGTTTCCATCAATTTCTAAACCCTAAGCTGAAGGCTCTGGGTCTTCTGAATGGGCAAACATAAATAGAGCTGGTTTTGAGATATACCATGAAACCACTGAAATAATGATACTTAATCAAAGTATAAATATCTTTTTCCATTTGATGTGACCTATAGATAGACAGTCCTAGGACTTTGGATTTCCTTCCTATCCAAAACAAAAAAAAAAAGTCAGAGGTTTTATAATATTCAACAGAGGACCAAAACTTCCAGAAAATATAGACACAGAAATTTGTTTATATTTTTATAATCAAAACATTAATATAAAACATTAATCTTTTAGTGTGTGCCCAAAAGTGCACTATAATTTGTAGAATTTGAGATATGATTTCTTAAATGCAATCTCACATCTTACCAAAGGATAAAAAACAATTCCTTTCATAGTGGGAAAAAGTCATGATGATATATGTAAGAAGTGTATAAAAATAATTTTAAAGTAGTACATTGAGAGTAAAGGTCACATTTTGAAACTAACAAGAATAAGTAGAAAGCAATCAGCTTGCATTCTGAACAGTTTACAGCAGGGCTCTTGATCAGTCCTGGGAGCCATCTGGGTGAAGCTTCAGGGTTTTGCCTCCTTTAAGAACAGTTGTTATTTTACATCCTCCTTCCCACCTGTTCCATCCTGTGAGTAGACTCACAAATACAAAGACTGGCTGGTAGGATTGGTAGTTAGTAGCAGGGACAGATAAATGGATAGAACCTGGTGAAGTTAATGCACAACTTGAAAATTGTTAACTGCTTTCTCCTTGGCATGAGATCTCTAGTGACCAGCCAGAGAAGCTGGGTTTGGAGACTAGAATAAAAATAGTTAGAGGTTTAATTTTGGAAGTTAGCTATTTACCCGAAAGTAGAGTCATTCTAACTTTTAAACATCTAATTTGCAATCCAACATTTCGTACAGAAGACTCACAACTCCTGCCACAGCCATATCTGAAACTAAATGTATCTGAAGTTAATCGTGTGGACCATCAACAGTTTCAATGCACTAGCAAGATAAAATGCACATAAAGTAACTCCTCAATTAAAATCAAGGCAAAATTCTCAGGATCTTGTCATGACCTGGCCCCTTGCTAATTCTTCACCTTCAATCACTTTCTAATATAAAATCTATGGGTTCTTAAATTTTTATCATATATGACAATCACTGAGATGCAATGCTTATTTAAAAAGCCAGCTCTCTTAACCATAGCCTGTATTCTGATCAGTGGGTGTAGACTGAGACCCAGAAGTGTATATATTGTATTTAAGCTGTACCTCCAGATGATTCAGATGTATGTGGCTCCAGAGTCATAATGATCAAAAGTACCCTATAAGGCATATTCCACAAATTCCATGCATTCCAATGACTCATGACTTCCTTCTCCAACACTGCTGTCATTCAACCAATAATTGCTCACTAGCAGTAGTCTAGGCTAACTCTGATTAATCTTCAAAACCTAATTCAAGCATGAAGTTTCCTGGTAATAATTTCATGATCTTTACCAGCTAAATGACAGCTAATTCAGATGTCCTTTTCCTCACTAAGGAGCTTCCCTGGTGGCTTATCTGGTAAAGAATCTGCCTGTGATACCGGAGACCCCATTTCAATCCCTGGGTCAGGAAGGTCCCAATAGAAAAGGGAACGGCTGAGATCCAACCAGTCCATCCTAAAGGAGACCAGGCCTGGGTGTTCATTGGAAGGACTGATGCTGAAACTCCAATACTTTGGCCACCTCGTGCGAAGAGTTGACTCATTGGAAAATACCCTGATGCTGGGAGGGTTTGGGGGCAGGAGGAGAAGGGGACGACAGAGGATAAGATGGCTGGATGGCATCACCGACTCGATGGACATGAGTTTGAGTGAACTCCGGGAGTTGGTGATGGACAGGGAGGCCTGGCATGCTGTGATTCATAGGATCACAAAGAGTCGGACACGTCTGAGTGACTGAACTGAACTGAACTGACCCACTCCAGTATTCTTGCCTGGAGAATTCCCTGGACAGAGGAGCCTGGCGGGCTACAGTCCATGGGTCTCAAAGAGTCAGGCACAACTGAGCGACTAAGACTCTTCCTCACTAAGAACCCTGCATTTAGCTTTATTCTGTAAATAGCTATATTACAATGACTGGTATACTTGTCTGTTTTCTCCATTGACCATGGATTGTGTACAAAGCAGGTATTTCCAACAAATACTGAAATACTTCTAAATTAATGAGACTGAGTGATTGAATGAACTGACTTCAAAAGTAGACTTCCAGACGTGAAGGGTTTGTCTAAGTAATGCTATCAGGGCTTTACTTCTCCAAATCTTCCAGTTTCCAAGCATTCTCTTTTCACAGGAGCAAGACATTAGAACTTTTGATTTCACTTTATCATATTGACTGATAATCCATTAAATTAGAAGTTAATTAGGATTAACTGCCTTTAAGATGAAAATCTCTCTACAAGGTAAAATATTTATCAGGCTCTTTATCGCAATATAGAAGGTTCTAATCAGACTGTTTTACCCCTCAGGCTCACTCTTTAAACTCCCCTGCAACATCTCCAAGTTTTTTTAGTAGGTCATTAAATCTAGAGAATATTTTAGAATGAATTTTTAAATAAAAGTCTAGACTACATTTTTTTTCTGTTGAGAGTTCTTATTCCAAAATAGTCACAGTACATGAATCAAAACTTTTTTGCAAGAGAAGTTCCTAGAATTTCAAGTTTGCATATAGACCCATTTCAATCCATTCTTTCTAATGGGAAAGAAAAATGGAGTGTAGAGAGGTGAAGGCCACTTCCAAAGGTTTTTAGTCCTTCCTCCTTTATGAAACATTTCAGATTCTATTTCAAATAAAACTGATGCTCTGGAAATGCATACTTTACTTTTGGAATAAAACAGCCTGCCCTGTATCACCCATATGGAAA
>NW_011491028.1:1260341-1288917 GCF_000754665.1 Bison bison bison | reverse complement strand
ATGGAAACACTGAACATTTATATACTGAATGGTTTTTACAACGAAGCACAATGGCTTGATAGTATGGTTGACCCTTGAACAGCGCTTGGGGTTAGGGGTGCTAAGTCTCCACACAGCTGAAAATCTGAGTATAATTTATAGTCGGTCTAGAGAATTCAAGGTTCCTCTGGGTATGTAGATTGAACCCACTGTGGATCATTTCACACTGCAGTATTTACTATTAAAATCTGCATGTAAGTGAATCCACACAGTTCAAACCCATGTTGTTCAAGGGTCAGCTGTATTTAAATGTAGAGTTAGGAGGAAACGGAAAATTTTTCAGTGTGTGGCTCTAGTCCACAGAACTGGTCCATCAGTCAGGTAAAGAAATTCTAAAAATTAATATCTAATGCTATAGATTTAGTAGAATTTTAGTAGCATCAAAAATAACAACCCTAGGAGGGTCCTCTTCAATATAAGGCACAAATTCATATCTGACTATTCACTCTATGGTACTAAAGTACAACTAAGATTTCAATAAGCAAGCTGGAGTAACTCACTCTGCCTGTGGAATATAATGGTGGTGGTAGTTTAGTTGCTAAGTTGTGTCCGACTCTTGTGACCCCATGGACTACAGCCTGCCAGGCTCCTCTGTCCATGGGATTCTCCAGGCAAGAATACTGGAGTGGGTTGCCATTTCCGTCTCTGTGGAGTATAACGAATGCTTCCTAAGATTGAGTGGAAGCACTGTGTTCTTCTTGGATTCTAATAGTGGCACTGTTTGCATGACTTTGTCAAATTACTTTATTCCTCTAAATCTCAGTTTTATTAAGTATAAAATAGGGATTAATAATACTATCCTATACACAGGGTTTCTATGAGGATTAAGAGAGATAATGCACTTAAAAGCATTACATAGTTAAGTCTCAGTCTCAGTAAATTATTTTCATCATCATCATCATTATCATCAACCCCACAGTTAGAAACAAGATGAGAAATGAGAAATACAATTTTATCAAACTTTGCCTACTTATGTTTTGAATTTTTACTATGAGCCAGACACCACTCAAGTTAACTCACATCATTTATGGTCTGGATGTTTGGGTCCCTCCAAAATTCTTATGCTAAAATTCTAAATTCTAAAGTTAATGGTGGGACCTCTCTGGTGGTCCAGTGGTTAAGAATCCACCTTGATATGCAGAGACATGGGTTCACTCCCGGGTTGGCAAACCAAGATTCCACATGTCATGAAGCAACTAAGCCGAGCAACACAATTACTGAGCCTGCATGCCACAACCAGAGAATCTATGTCCCTCAGTGAATGACCCCATGTGCTACAACTAAGACCCAATGGACCCAATGCAGCCTAATTAGTTAACCAAACAAATAAATAAAGTTGATGGTAACAGGAGGTAGGGCCTCTGGGGTAATTAGGTCATGCAGGTGGAAATCTCATGAATGAGATTAGTGCCTTTTAAAGGAGACTCCACAGAGATTTCTAGCTCCTTCCACCATGGAAGGACACTGCAAGAGGATGATGGCTGAGTCAAGAAGAGGCTTCTTACCAGCCTAGATGTACTCCTTTCCCAATTTGGAACCAGTCTGTTGTTCCATGTTCAGTTCTAACTGTTGCTTCTTGACCTGCATACAGATTTATCAAGAGGCAGGTCAGGTGGTCTGGTATTCCCATCTCTTTCAGAATTTTCCAGAGTTTGTTGTGATCCACACAGTCAAAGGCTTTGGCATAGTCATAAAAGCAGAAGTAGATATTTTTCTGGAACTCTCTTGCTTTTTCAATGATCCAACGGATGTTGGTAATTTGATCTCTGGTTCCTCTGGGATCTTTTGGGATGGGGAGGGAGGCTCAAAGAAACTATATAACTTATCCAGGGGCTCAGAAAATGAGCAGGCAGTGAGCAGAAAATAAGAGATTCAAATAAAAGTCATCTTAGCACTACCATGTTAAATATTTCTCAGGGAACAATAATGCATGTGGTTCAATCAATTTAATTTCTCAGTCTTAACATTTAGCTTAAGGACTACTGATATTTCAGGATACCCTGGCTGCTCAGATGGTATAAAGAGTCTGCATACAATGTGGGAGACTGGGGTTCGATCTCTGGGTCAGAAAGATCTACTGGAGAAGGAAATGGTAAGCCACTCCGGTATTCTTGCCTGGAAAATCCCATGGATGAAGGCTCCTGGCAGGCTACAGTCCATGGAGTCGCAAAGAGTTGGACATGACTGAGCAACTTCACTTTCTTTCTTTTTTCTACTTTTATTTCTTTCTACCCAAATATTTCAATAATTTGGGCAGTCCAGAGACTCAATGTAAATCTTAAGAGAAATTCATCAAAATACAACACTTTGACCTGTTACTTTCCAGCCCCTCCCCCATTAGGATTGGCCAAAGCCTTTTAACAAGGAGACTAGATAAAGGCTGAAAGGGCAGGAAGTTAGCTTGACAACTTGAGTATAATAATTGTAATCACCTCTCATTATTGTCCATCCATTATGTGCCTGGCATCAACAATAGATATATTACATCCTGTGTTTCATTTCTTCCTCTCACATTTACATAACAGCAACATGGGAAAAATTTTCACCTCCATTTTACACAGATGCGGAGGTCCAAAAGGTTTAAATAATATGTCTATACTGCCCCATCAGTGGCAAAGTTCAGTTCAAACTCAACTCCATGATTCTACAGAGCCATAAAACACAGAGTTTACCCCCCTATATTAAATGGAAGTATTAATGTCAAAACAAAGGAAAGTGAAGACAGAGAAAGAGAACTCCTCGGTATTCCCATAATTGTCCAGCGTTTCACACAATGGAATAACCTAGTACATCCAGTTACTGAAGCTCCTCTTTCTTTTTTTTAGAATGTCTTCCTGCCATCCACCATTGCCATTTTACTCACTGGACCCGTGAGCTGGCTCTTCACACTTATTCTGTATTTTATTTGCACTCCCATTAGTATCCATCTGCCTTGTTCATCTCTTTCTATTGAACCGTTTGCTCACAGGCATTTACTGTTGTCTGGATTTTTCTCCAAATGCTGCTTCATTCGTTTTTGCAACTTATCCAATTATAGACCTCAATGAAATAACTGTTATGATCCATCATCTGTAGACAGGCTTCAGGTATTTAAGTATTGCATTTTATGTTCTCTTATTTTCTTATTAAATTCTTAATTTTAGTTAACTGGGTTGCCAAGTACCTGGTCAATTAATTATAAACTTATTAATAAAATAAAAGTTAAATAAAAACACAAAAGATGAAGATAGACTTTAGGTATGACCTGAATACAGTATTGTGGTATATCAGCTCAAGTGTTTTGTGGTGGTGGCTTGGTTGCTAAGTCGTGTCTGACTCTTCCGGCCCCATGGACTGTAGCCCGCCAGACTCCTCTGTCCATGGGATTTCCCAGGCAAGAATATTGGAGTGGCTTGCCATTTCCTTCTCCAGGAGATCTTCCTGACCCCGGAATCAAACCAGCATCTCCCGCATTGGCAAGGGGATTCTTTACCACTGCAGCACCTGGGAAGCACAGGCTAGATGTATAGACCAAGAGAAAAAAGTCAAATATTTAGTGACTTATATACACACAGACTCACAAATATAACCAACTTCTTTGACTACACATTTCCCATATCTGTGTGTAAAAAGTCACTGAACAACAACAACAATAAAATCAGAGGATCTGGGCTAAAATCCTGATTTTACCTATTATTTGTGTAACCTTAAGTAAGTAATTCTACAGCTTTGATCCTTGGTTTCCTCATCTTTATAATGGGCAAAATAAGCTACCCTTACAAAGTTGTATGCATGACATGAGCTAATAAATAAATATGCAACACAAAGCATAGTGTCCAACACAAAGGCTCTCAATACATATCCATTTACTGCTAATACATTGGTCTCTTTATCCTTTTAATTCCTATTCTACATCCATAATACTGTATTTAATTTCAGATGTGCAGAAAAACAATCTGGTTTAGGCTATGTCTTCAAATGGGGCATTGTATATAATAGAAAGTGAAAGTGAAGTCGTTCAGTCGTGTCTGACTCTTTGAGACCCCATGGACTGTAGCCTACCAGGCTCCTCTGTCCATGGAATTTTCCAGGCAATAGTACTGGAGTGGATTGCCATTTCCTTCTCCCAGGGATCTTCCCAACCCAGGGATTGAACCCAGGTCGCCTGCGTTGTAGACAGATGCTTTATCATCTGAGCCACCAGGGAAGTCCTTTGTATATAATAGGCATTCAAAAAATATTTGTTGAATGAATAAACAAACTATGACCCAAGAGTTTATTATGCAACCTCTGCATTTACTGTTTATAAGTACAAGCTTTATAGACTTAATACTAAAAGAAAGTAAGGGTGAGCTCCATGGGCAACACATTCCCTATCATCCTATATACTGGTAGGAATTTCTTTAGCACCTTAAGGCAAAATGGCTAAAATATCTATATTTCTATCTACAAATGTTGTTTCTTTAATTCACTTCCCTCTATCTTTCTTACCTACATATCTTTTTTTATTCCTAATAAAAACATAGATTTTTGCAGAGAGACTGAAGACAAAAACCCAGTCTCATGACAAGAGATAAAATGGACACTATGTGTGGTGATGGATATACAACTGGCCCTTGAAAAAAAACAGCAATTAGGGGTGCCGGCCCCCTCCCCCCAACCCAAGACACTGGAAAATCCACACTTAACTTTTGCTCCCATTAAGTTTAATTACTAATAGCCTACTGTTGACTAGAAGCCTTACTGATAGCATAAACAGTAATTAACATATAACTGTATGTTATATGTATACCTACATATATTTCATGAATCCATGACATAGTTTTTTCTTAATTGTTTCAACATTTCTAAGCTATATGGTTCATTGCTAAGCTTTTTCAAATTGTCAGAAATCTCAAAAATTTTTTCCAATACAGTTATTGAAAAAATCTGTGTGTAAGTAGATCTATGTAGTTCAAACCCATGTGTTTCAAGGGTCAACGTGAACTAGACCTGGAATCATTTCCTAACATATACACATATAAAACCATACTGTTGTATACCTAAAACTAATACAGTGTTAAATATCAGTTATGTCTCAATTAAACACAAAGGTTACCAAGCAATTCTAATATGTAGCCAAGAACATGCATTAAAAATGAGTCTTGGCAGGCTTCCTGGTGACTCAGTCGTAAAAGAATTGCCTGCCAGCCGATGCAGAAGACCTGGGTTCAATCCCTGGGTCTGGAAGATCCCCTGGAGAAGGAAATGGCAACCCATTCCAGTATTCTTGCCCAGAAAATCCAATGGACAGAGAAGCCTGGGGGGCTACAGTCCATGGGGTTACAAGAGTTCAGCACAACTTAGGATCTAAACAACAAAAAGGAGTCTTAGTAAAATGTTGTCTAGAATTCAGGGCCAAGAGTAATTACTATTCATGTGACTATGGTACCAATAGCGATATGGTTTGAAAGTATCCAGCAGCATCGTACATAGTGGCCCTGGTAGTAATGCAAAATATGCTTTCTCTTACCCACTACTCCTAAATCCACCCTGAACACATATTCATAAACGTTGTAAGTGTGCAGCGGTCTTTTTTTTTTTCCAACACAGAACATCACTATGTTGTATTGCTCCCACATTTTATTCACCATTTTCTTTGAGAACAACTAAAAATTGGCCAGAGTTGCAACTATTAGAAATCAATTTACCTTAATATCAACCAGCAAGAAAAACGAGGTTTAAGAGAATTTCGATTTTGCATCAAACATTTTATCAAGCCTTATGGAGGTATAAAGAAAAAGTAGAGAAAATAGTCCCTGCCCTGCCAAGAAGAAACTGGAATAAACCAACATTCTAAATAAAAGAGCTAAAAAATAAGTAAGTGCTACCTGGGTGGTATTCATGAAAACTACAAACTAAGAGAGAAAGAGTGATTGACACAGACAATTATAATAACGGCAGCTATTGCCTATTGAGCCCTTACTACGGCTTGGAACTACTCTAAGTCCCTCATGAATATTAACTTATTCTTAACAACTCTAGGAGCTATTATTTCCCCCATTCTACCACTTAGGTCACTGAGACAATGGAGATAAAAGAACTTGCCCATGATCATAAAGCAAGTAGGCAGTGTAGCCTGGATTCAAATCAGCGCCCTTGCAACACAGAAATGGCTCTACGGAAGAGAGAGACTGGAACTGAGTGTTGTAAGAAAAACTAAAATTTCCCATATTTGTTTTGATGTTCAAGAAGCGGCAGGGTACAATCAAGAGACTGTCCCTTCAGCTCTTTCACTCAGTGCTGTCTGACCTTGATTAAAGTGTCTCCTCTCAAGTAGTTCTGACATCTATAAAATGCTGCTCCCTGATTATGAGGCCCTCTCTGAGTTTCAAAATTCTTTGGCAGTGTAAAAGAACAGAAGAAAGATGGGAGGACCCACCCAAAGGCAGACAGTGAACAGAGGTATGCATATACGATGAGAACTAGGAGATGGAGAGTGGTCAGAATCAACTTGCAGTGTTCCATGAAAAACAACTTATTGCATGGGTCACAGTGATCTTCTTAATGACTTTTGCGTCATGAAAGACACATAGCTTCTTAAAAAAAAAAAAAAAACCCTAGAACGTTAATTTGTGCTGAGTATCATAAAGAACACATGACTCCAGAAAAAAATGGGCATCTGAAGCCTCCTCTCCCAGGGACAGTTTTTCCAGGATTCTCACAAAACAGAGTTACAGCATACTTTTCAGAGAAGAGCTTAAGATGCTGCTGCTGCTGCTGCTGCTAAGTCGCTTCAGTCGTGTCTGACTCTGTGCGACCCATAGACGGCAGCCCACCAGGCCCCGCCGTCCCTGGGATTCTTCAGGCAAGAACACTGGAGTGGGTTGCCATTTCCTCCTCCAATGCATGAAAGTGAAAAGTGAAAGTGAAGTTGCTCACTCGTGTCCGACTCTTAGCGACCCCATGGACTGCAGCCTACCGGGCTCCTCCGTCCATGGGATTTTCCAGGCAAGAGTACTGGAGTGGGGTGCCATTGCCTTCTCCCGCTTAAGATGCTACCTGCCCCTTTTCTTCACTTCATGATAGCATTTTCCAGATTTTCACAGATCAACTTCACCTATGTGTTTTCTGGGATATGCCAAGAGCCTCAAGTGGCTACAATTATTTATGGGAGGGCCCCAAAGAATAATATCTCCCAGTAATATCTTAACGCAGCCCAACCTTAACACACAAAAGGTAGCTACGACCAGTAAAGCTGAATTGCAGATACTTCTGTTTCATTCATAAATATGAAGACTCCAATTTAATTTTCTGTCTGTTCTTTCTAATCTGTTCTATTAGAGAGTCTGAGCTTTGAATCTGACGAATTCTGGCCTGTGTCTTACCCTTGGAATGCAGTGACTATATTTGATCGCCTTTGGTTGTCTATGGAATTTGACCCAGACTCATTCTATGGGACCTTTGCCTATCTATATTCTTAGGATATCGAGCACAATTCACCTTCTAAGATGCCAAGCCTGAGCTGATCAAGAACACCTGGTCTTCCGTAAGTTCCAGGTATTAAATATGTTGTCATTTAAAAATATGGCCATGTTCCAAGCTATTTTCAAAAGGATCATTTTGTTATAATTTTATTCCTCAACTTGCTCCAACTGTCTTCAAAGGATGAAGGATGAACAGGCAGGAAAAAAAATAGTTGAATATGTATTTGACTTAAACAATCACATAATATAGCCATAGAAAGGACTGCTTTGGCTGGCTTTCAATATAAAAGAAACTAGGAGATAAATCATCCCAGAGTTGGGGTGTCGAGTTGTTTGTCAAGATGAAAAAGTACATGAAAAGGTTTATGATCTTCTAAAGTTATTCATGTGTTTTTCTTCTTAGAATCTGTGTCATCAAAAAATAGCCTGTGGCTAGACGAGGTTGCTTATAATTAAAAGACCCTTCACAGAGACAAGACTGAGGGCCAGTAGTGAATAAATACAGCTGTCTCGGTTAGCCCTGCATTTCCTCTGCAGTGTTTATCATAGGGTGCGAAAAAATGGCATTAAGTGTTTAGAGCCTCAGACTAAATCAACTAGGAAAACTCTATACTCCTAATTTCCCATTCACATTGCACTAAACTTGGGAGCAAGAGAAGACAGAAGCATGAGGAGCACTGTACCACTAAGGCCATGAAACAAATGAAAGCTTAATTATGTAATTTCCTTCTCTATCAGCAAAATCACTTTTGTTTCATCGGTCAAATGTATTCAAGAATCCAAAATCAGATCTAACAAACGTCCAGTGGTTTTCACCATTCTAGTGGTTCTCAAACACTTTAAAAGAAACCACGTTTTCAAAGAAAGGAGAAAATCCCCATTGTTCATTCTAAATACTATATACAACTAGGCTATTTAGGCACCATATCCTTGTTATTTGAGAAGCAATAAAAATCTGTATAACTGTAATAAGAAGTTCACAAGATGGATAATTCATGTGGAGAAAACTAGGCCAACATTTACACCCTACTTGGAGATATGACAAAAAATTACTCTATTTTCTATCTAAATAATTTAAACTTGATTTGTCCAAGCTATACACTTAGAGGCCAAACACAGTGAAACACACTCAGGTCTTCAGGGGATATGACAAACCTCAGACTACACTAAAGTTCTTGAGCAAAAACACTGCAGAACTTCAGTGTCTGAGGGATAGCATCCTAAGAGGAAAATGTCAACTTTTAACAACTTCTATTTTTAATAAGCTCTTAAGATTTCACAATTGTTCTTTTGGTACTATAATTATATTTTCTTCCAGTTACTCTGTCCTCAAGGAAAGAATGACCAAGATTTTAAAATTAAATGGAACTTAAGCCACTGCCCTTATTTAGATGTATTATAAAAGTTCCTTTTATATATTTCCAGTCAAAAAGGCAAGAAGGATGGTTTTCCTTGCTAGAAATTTTGCAACTGACTTTTTTTTTTAATTGGAGTACAGTTACTTTACAGAGCTCTGCCAGTTTCTGCTGTACAGCCAAGTGAATCAGCCACATGCATACGTACATCACCTCTTTTATTGATATCCTTCCCACAGAACACCACAGAGCACAGGGAGTTCCTGGTGCAAGTCCGTTCTCATTAGTTTCTCTATTTTATACACAGTAGTGTATGCAGGTCAACCCCAATTTCTCAATTCATCCCACCACCACACCTTTTTCCTTTGGTATGCACATGATTATTCTCTATATCTGTCTATTTCTGCTTTATAAGTAAGACCATCCCTACCACTTTTCTAGATTCCACATATATGCATCGACCTAATACTTATTTTTCTCTTTCTGATTTAGTTCACTCCATATGACAATCTCTAGGCCTAGCTATGTCTCTACAAATGACTCAGTTTCATTCTTTTTAGGGCTTTTTAATATTCCATTATTGGAATCAAATCAATTTAAAAACACTGATTTTCAAATGCACTGATAACTTACACTAAACTCATACTATCAAGAGGTTAAAAATATTTTTCAAGGTAATTCTGACTAAATAATTAGGAAAATATCAGTTTGGACTTCTGATATAATAAACATGATGGTCTAAACCAGAATTGTCCCTGTCTCCTCCAGGACTGGATGCAAAAGCAACAAAGACAATGAAAAAAGAATACTCTGTAAGGTTCATTTTTAGCAGAAGACAGAGGTATAATCTGAAGACTTTAAAACTTCTGTAAAGATTGCGATCAGGCAAGGGTGCCATGGAAGAATATGAAAAGAAACACGAAAAGACTGCAGTGACAAGTGGGGCCAAGACCAAGAGACGCCAGGAAGCACAGTGCCTTCAGAAGGTGAGAAGCACACCCTGAGATGTAGAAATATGGCTGACTAATTATTGCAGATGGTGACTGCAGCCATGAAATTAAAAGACGCTTACTCCTTGGAAGGAAAGTTATGACCAACCTAGATAGCATATTCAAAAGCAGAGACATTACTTTGCCAACAAAGGTCCGTCTAGTCAAGGCTATGGTTTTTCCTGCGGTCATGTATGGATGTGAGAGTTGGACTGTGAAGAAGGCTGAGCGCCGAAGAATTGATGCTTTTGAACTGTGGTGTTAGAGAAGACTCTTGAGAGTCCCTTGGACTGCAAGGAGATCCAACCAGTCCATTCTGAAGGAGATCAGTCCTGGGATTTCTTTGGAGGGAATGATGCTGAAGCTGAAACTCCAGTACTTTGTCCACCTCATGCGAAGAGCTGACTCATTGGAAAAGACTCTGATGCTGGGAGGGATTGGGGGCAGGAGGAGAAGGGGACGACAGAGGATGAGATGGCTGGATGGCATCACTGACTCAATGGACATGAGTGTGAGTGAACTCCGGGAGATGGTGATGGACAGGGAGACCTGGCGTGCTGCGATTCATGGGATCGCAAAGAGTCAAACACGACTGAACGACTGAACTGATCTGAACTGAATTATTCAAAGTAGAAGAGGTACACAAACACACACACAATCACACAGATGGGGCACATTTGTAGAAAGCAGTCTCCATATATAATAAAGGAAAAAGTCTATGGTATAAAATCAGAAAAATTGAAAAAATATCCAGGACTCTTTCCCCACCCTACTCTCCCAATCCTCCCCCACCTCCAATCCCTGTCCTATCCTGAGACAGGATGTGCCCAAAGCAGAAACACAAGATCTCAGAAATGAAATGGTAAGACAGAAGGAGAAGATGAAATATGATCTGGCAGAGCTCATAAAAGAACTATAAGAATAAATCAAAGTCATGAAAGAAATGAAATAATTAGAGAGAGTCAAAGAGAAAACAGAAATTATAAAAGACACACAAAGGGAAATAGAGGATTAAATGAGAGAGGAAAATAAAGGACAGAAAGAAAAAAAGAATTCAGTTCAGTTCAGTCACTCGGTCATGTCCGACCCTTTGTGACCCCATGGACCACAGCACACTAGGCCTCCCTGTCCATCACCAACTCCCGGAGTCCACCCAAACCCATGTGCATTGAGTCAGTGATGTCATCCAACCATCTTGTCCTCTGTCATCACGTTTTCCTCCTGCCTTCAATCTTTCCCTGTATCAGGGTCTTTTCTAATGAGTAGGCTCTTTGCATGAGGTGGCCAAAGTATTGGAGTTTCAACTTCAGCATCAGTCCTTCCAATGAACACTGAGGACTGATCTCCTTTATGACGGACTGGTTGGATCTCCTTGTAGCCCAAAGGACTCTCAAAAGTCTTCTGTAACACCACAGTTCAAAAGCCCAACAGTATAGGATTATTTAAATCAATGCCATTATATTTACACTATAAAATATTATACACTCATTAATAATTGTGCTATAAAATAATGTATAAAACTTACAAAGATTTTCACAATATATTTATGGTTTTTGTTCAGGTAATTAAACACAGAGACCATTGGACTGGGTGGCTCTAATGCCGTGGCAGCCTACAAAAACGAAGAGGAAACCTAGACAGACTTAATGCACTGGAATCTCAGGAAACAAAAACTTAAGAACCACCAAATACAAACAGCCAATCAGACTGTCTCACATAAGGGAACAGCTTAAGCTTTGGCCAAGTAAGCAGTTCCCCTGCTTTGCTTCCATGTCCTGTCTATAAAAAGCATCCTTCTAGGTCCTGCTGGCACTGCTGCTTCTAACCAGTTTTGTCTTGGTGCTGCACAAACTGAATTGCTGTTTGCTCAAATAAAACCTGCTACATTTTAATTTCTTCAGTTTACCTTTCAATAGTTCCAAATCATCATGAAGTGCATAGTTCCATTTTTTGAGTGTACATATACACTTATACATACACAATCTGAGACTCAAAGATTATAGACAAAAAAGTCAATAATGGCTTTCTTTCGATCATGGGACTAAGAGAGATTTAATTTTCATCCTTTTGTTAACATTTATTCTAAAATGAACAAAGATTTCCCTTACAAACTAAAAAGGTTTAGAATCAAGTATCCAGGAAAAATAAACATCAATCCATGTCAGTTTAAATAGAGTAATATACACTATATTTCATCTTAGTGTTACTTTATGAATAGAATGGCAGAATGAAAGTAAAATGTGACTACAAAATGAAACTACTGGCCTGTACTTGAAGATGAAGATAATTATGACTTATTATAGCCAGTATTTACCATGAACTCTTAGAATTGCTTCCTTTAAACTTATTTAATTCTCACAATATTTCATTGAGGCTGATGTTGTTATTGTTCCATTTAATAGAAGAGAAAAGTAAGTCCTTGAGACGTTAAGTAATTTTTTAAAGGTCATGTTGTGTAAAAAAATGACAGAGTCAGGACTCAATGTTTGCAGATTTAGCTATTCTGCTGTATTCTCTATACAGCTAGTCCATAATGATAAAACAAGCAGCGTATTTCTTCAAATTCCCACTTGTTGATGTAAAGGTGTCATTGTCTCAGAATCAATTTTATGAGGTTGTAAGTAAAGTCAGCAATCTGAATGCTAAAAGCAAGGGACTGGCAATCTCTTGACACTGAGGAGTCCATGGGCCTCATTCCTGTAACTCCTGGCAGTAAACTTCAAGTGATGCATTAGGTCAGAGCTGCATTTCTGTATCTGAAAAGCAGCAAACCTAATGACACCAGTCTCTTTAAGTGACATTGCCTAATTATATCAGATTGAAGAGTACAAAAATAAAAGCACCACTTGCTGCTGATTTTTTTTTAATCTAGGAAATGGAAAGAGTGACAGACTTTACTTCCTTGGGCTCCAAAATCACTGTGGACCATGACTGCAGTCATGAAATCAAAAGACGCCTGGTCCTTGGAAGAAAAACTATGACAAATTTAGACAGCATATTAAAAGGCACAGACATCATTTTGCCAACAAAGGTCCATATAGCCCAAGCTATGTTTTTTTTTTCAGTAGTCATATACAGATGTAAGGAGATCAAATCACTCAATCCTGGAGGAAATCAACTTTAAATATTCGTTGGAAGGACTGATGCTGAAGCTGAAGCTCCAATACTTTGGCCACCTGATGCAAAGATCCAACTCACTGGAAAAGACCCTGATGCTGGAAAGATTGAAGGCAGGAGGAGAGGAGACAAGAGAAGATGAGATGGTTGGAAGGCATCATCCACTCAATGGACATAAGTTTGAGCAAACTCCAGGAGATGGTAAAGGACAGGGAAGCCTGATGTGCTGCAGTCCATGGGGTCACAAACAGTCAGTCACGACTTAGCTACCGTACAACAACGATTACCTTAAAATAAAAACAGGAAATTCCTTGTAAGTTTCACCCCAGTCACTATTAAATGGCATGATATGTAAGGGAACTACAAGTTGTATAGTTTAACTTCCCACTTGCTCATTTTTGCCTAAACTACCAAGGCTGCAGCAGGATGAAAATATATAAACTTTAGAAATGTTTAATAAGAAAATATAGTAATTCTTGCTGGTGTTTGAATTTACTAAATATTTTACTTAAAAGGAAAAAAGGTAAAATATTCAGATAAAATTTCTCAAATCTGGTGAGAATAAATTGTTCAATAATAGCAGTTAAGATATAACATTGTCTAAGAACACTGGTCCATCAACTGCCCAAAAAAAAAAAAAACCTTTTGGAAAAAGATTCCAGATAAATCACTTTTATCTTATGAACGTTATATTTTAAAATATGGAATTTTGATGGAAAGTACCATGAAATAGGCTTTTTCACCAATACCACTGATATTTGGAAATCAAGGTGTCATAATTGATGAATATCAGAGGGGAGATTGCAGTAAATGCTGTGTACGCTTTGGCTAGAGGACATGACTGAGACAAAAATAAAACAGGGATGATGAATATATTTAACTTGGGATCCAATACCAATCCATTGGCCATGCCTGTCTATAGTGATGGGATGAAAAGATAATGAGGCTGAATCTGTCTCAGGGAGGACTGCAATGATTGATTGGCTATGTCTGCCAAGGAAAAGGAATAAAAACACTGTGAAATTCAAGCTACAAATTTGGCATCCCTAGATTAGTAAACTGAGTAGACAAGGAAAACGCAGCTAGAATTAATATCAGCAAAGTCAGACTAAAACAATTTTTTTTTCAGATTAAGAGCATGTGTGTGTATTTATTCACATGGAAAAGGCAAGTAGTTCAATTAATCTGAAGATATGGACAAATAAGGAAACAAGGCTTTGTGAATGTCAATGTCCCTGGCTTATTTTGATATGTCCGAGCTTCAAGATCTTGGGTCATCTCAGGTTTACCTCTCTTAATTGAAGTTTATTCATTTTTAAAAGATGGACAACAATGCAACCTATCTCAAAGGTTCTTACAAAATCAAATGTGATCATACACAATTATGGTACCTATAATATCATGCATAATAGTGCCAGATATTCAGAACTCATGCCTGATAGGAAGAAAAATGCTTAAGGTGAGATCATTGGGGACCTGAAGGATATTGTCCAAGTTCAGTTCAGTTCAGTTCAGTCGCTCAGTTGTGTCCGACTCTTTGCAACGCCATGAATCGCAGCACGCCAGGCCTTCCTGTCCATCACCAACTCCCAGAGTTCACCCAAACTCATGTCCATCGAGTTGGTGATGCCATCCAGCCATCTCATCCTCTGTCGTCCCCTTCTCCTCCTGCCCCCAATCCCTCCCAGCATCAGGGTCTTTTCCAATGAGTCAACTCTTCACATGAGGTGGCCAAAGTACTGGAGTTTCAGCCTCAGCATCAGTCCTTCCAATGAACACCCAGGACTGGTCTCCTTTAGGATGGACTGATTGGATCTCCTTGCAGTCCAAGGGTACTAGCTAATTTGTAAGCCTTGGAACCCTAAAGTTTAATATAGAAAAGCTTATGTCATTTCCTACTCCAGGGGATCTTCCCAATCCAGGGATCGAACCCAGGTCTCCTGCATTGACAGGTGGATTCTTTACCACTGAGCCACCAGGGAAGCCCCTGGAAATACAAAAAACCTCGAATAGCAAAGCTATCTTGAGAAAGAAGAATGGAACTGGAGGAATCAACCTGCCTGACTTCAGGCTCTACTAAAAAGCCACAGTCATCAAGACAGTATGGTACTGCCACAAAGACAGAAATATAGATCAATGGAACAAAATAGAAAGTCCAGAGATAAATCCACGCACCTATGGACACCTTATCTTTGACAAAGGAGGCAAGAATATACAATGGACTAAAGACAATCTCTTTAACAAGTGGTGCTGGGAAAAATGGTCAACCACTTGTAAAAGAATGAAACTAGAACACTTTCTAACACCATACACAAAAATAAACTCAAAATGGATTAAAGATCTAAACGTAAGACCAGAAACTATAAAACTCCTAGAGGAGAACATAGGCAAAACACTCTCCGACATACATCACAGCAGGATCCTCTATGACCCACCTCCCAGAATATTGGAAATAAAAGCAAAAATAAACAAATGGGACCTAATTAAACTTAAAAGCTTCTGCACAACAAAGGAAACTATAAGCAAGGTGAAAAGACAGCCTTCAGAATGGGAGAAAATAATAGCAAATGAAGCAACTGACAAACAACTAATCTCAAAAATATATAAGCAACTCCTGCAGCTCAATTCCAGAAAAATAAATGACCCAATCAAAAAATGGGCCAAAGAACTAAATAGACATTTCTCCAAAGAAGACATACAGATGGCAAACAAACACATGAAAAGATGCTCAACATCACTCATTATCAGAGAAATGCAAATCAAAACCACTATGAGGTACCATTTCACAACAGACAGAATGGCTGCTATCCAAAAGTCTACAAGCAATAAATGCTGGAGAGGGTGTGGAGAAAAGGGAACCCTCTTACACTGTTGGTGGGAATGCAAACTAGTACAGCCACTATGGAGAACAATGTAGAGATTCCTTAAAAAACTGGAAATAGAACTGCCTTATGACCCAGCAATCCCACTGCTGGGCATACACACCGAGGAAACCAGAATTGAAAGAGACACGTGTACCCCAATGTTCATTGCAGCACTGTTTATAATAGCCAGGACATGGAAGCAACCTAGATGTCCATCAGCAGATGAATGGATAAGAAAGCAGTGGTACATATACACAATGGAGTATTACTCAGCCATTAAAAAGAATACATTTGAATCAGTTCCAATGAGGTGGATGAAACTGGAGCCTATTATACAGAGTGAAGTAAGCCAGAGAGAAAAACACCAATACAGTATACTAACGCATATATATGGAATTTAGAAAGATGGTAATGATAACCCTGCATGTGAGACAGCAAAAGAGACACAGATGTATAGGACAGAACCGTCTTTTGGACTCTGTGGGAGAGGGAGAGGGTGGGATGATTTGGGAGAATGGCATTGAAACATGTATAATATCATATATGAAATGAATCACCAGTCCTAGTTCGATGTATGATATTGGGTGCTTGGGGCTGGTGCACTGGGACGACCCAGAGGGATGGTATGGGGTGGGAGGAGGGAGCGGGGTTCAGGATTGGGAACATGTGTATATCTGTGGTGGATTCATGTTAATGTATGGCAAAACCAATACAATATTGTAAAGTAATTAACCTCCAATTAAAATAAATAAATTTACATTTAAAAATAAATAAAATTACATAAACTTGGATTTCCATAAAATGCCATCTTGCAATTCAAAAGTAATACCTAAATCAAAATTTACAGCAGAGCCTCATTGATCTGTGAATGATGTATATTTCTCCATGAATAAAGTATGTTTATCCTTTTCAAAACAACAACAAAAAAAAGCTTATGTTAGAGAAAAACCAATAATTCACCTCACTCAGTACTGAATTCCTTTATGCACTGTCTGTCTGTGCTTTCCACAATCCAACATCAACTGCACACTACGCTAGAGCTTTCAGGTTTTGTGTGGCATCATTATGAAGCAGCATAACTTGTTCTTTCATTATTTTATGGCTTGACAATAGTTCTAATATTTCTATCAAACTGAAAAAGTTCAGAATATACCTAGAAATAATTTAAGGGGGAGAAAAACCAGAGAAAAGGTTATTGACCTTTTCTTATTACCATGTTACATCTTATAAAATACTTTACAAATATCACTCTCTTCACTCAACACAAAATAACTCCCCAGTCAGTAAAATTGTTACTATTCTACTTTTTTATAATTCTATAGGCATCTGGCCTATGTTCAACCCTTTCATCCCACAGTTTATCACTCCTAGGAGGAAGGATAAAATAAAGCCAAGAATAAAGGGCTTTTGGCTAAGAATAAATCCAATACTTCTTGAGGGCTGCTGGAAATCAAGGAAGGTGATGTCCCTTGGACTCTAAAATTGCTGCATATGCTGACATCACGCCTCACAGACTCTAGACCTGGTAGTCTTGCTGGGTACTGCATGCAAATCTGCTCCTTGATGTTTTGTGGAAATCCTGGCTAAGACCCATTGGATATCTAGTTCTATATTATCAGCCAGAATGCACTAGGTAACTAAATGCACACGCTTTCAGTCAACCTGGATCCCATGAATCACTCTATCCCTATGACATTCTATCAGTTATAAATACTGGCAACAGTAAGCCCCAAACTATGGTGAGAGCGCTTGCATCTATCTTCTTGGCCACAAGGAGACATGGCCCAAATGTGGAATACAGACCCACTGCCAAGGAACACAGATGGAGGAAAATGGACACCACTATCACAGTTCTGAAACAGAGAAACTTGTTAGCCCTTGAAACTTTTGAAATGAAATCTATAAGCAACTAAAATTATTTTCAGGCATATTTTACTCTTCTTGACGGAGCTAAAGTAAGTATGAAATACCAAGAAAGAACTCTGATTTTAAAAGAAACAATTGCATAGCAGAATTCACATTCTTTATCCTGGAGTCTTCAATACCAAAAAAGCATGACCCAAAACACCACAAGTTTAAAAGCGAAGCCCTTTTTTTGTAGCCAGCTCAAAGGATTTGTGTTCTATACAAGAGATTATTCTGTTGGTGTCTACATAATAAAAATAATGTTTTTGAAAAAAAAAGATATGTGTATCGTACTGGGTATTAGAAGCCTCACAACAAAATAGGATTGGAATTACAAAGGGCTCCACAAAGGGCATTGTTCCAGCTACGTACAACGCCACATCAAAAGTTTTTCAGTGAAAATTTAAATTTGATTATTTAATAGACAGCCAAGATGTTGCAATTCATCTTTATATATGTGTATGATATTTCCAATAGGCAATATCATATAAAGGGTAAGTACACAGACTCCACTGTCATGCAGACCTGTGCTGAACTCCTGTTTCTGAACTTTTAACACACATTCAATAGTGAGCAAGTTAACCTAAGCCTCAATTTCCTCACTTGTAAAATGGGTATAAAAGAATCTACCTCTTCAGAGCTGCTGTGAGGGTCAAATTAGATAAAATACCCATTGGGTTGAGAACGGAATGCCGGGTACAAAGTGAACATTAAGTGTAGCCCTGACTATTTTTATGTTCCAAGAACAGCTTTTAGTCTCTCATCTAAAATCACAAAATGCCCTACAGACTAGTATTACCAAATTTCCGTGAAGAATGTTCTAAACAATGACCACAGTTTTATTTGCAGAGAGTTCTTTCTAGAAACAGAATAGGAAGACTTTGTCATTGCTGTTTCTGCAATAAGTTGGGATGAGTTATTTCTCTCAGCATCCCTGTTTTCTCCTCAGTACAGACTGTATTGTAGCCCCTGATTCAAAGCAATAAATGCAATCCTTGATAAGAACTATACTTTAAATAAAAATGTTTTATACTTGAAAATTTATATATAAAATAATAAAGTAGAAGTGTCAGATCAGAGCTCCAGAGAGTTCACTTTTACTTGTTTTTGAGTACTTCCATAAAGTAATCTGCTTTAAAATAAGAACTTATAAAACAATCTGCCTTAAATTCTGAGAAAAAAAAGGAAGACTGAATCTTTCCCCTTCCCCCAGATCTCTGTTTAAATATGGGAAAGAGCTATTTACAAGAATAGAAGCAAAGTTTGTCTAGGAGAACCGTCGCTGCCAGAGAAAGACCCCTAATGAGAAAAGGCAGATTTTGCTGTGGCAGCTGTGTCTATGTACAGACTTACTTATTCTGAAATCATGTAAATTCATTTTAATAGGAGTCGAAACGTGATGAGTAGATAGGAGGAAAATCACACATTTTACTTGGGTCACTGTTTACTAAAGGAGTACGCCCCATCATTACATTTAACTAGGCTGAAATTACACACTACACTATCATACTGAAATTTCCATATATGTTAACTGGGTTTCTTTGTCTACTAAATATGATTTAGATCTTCTATATCAGCTGTCCTTAAAGTTCAAAGATGGGGGTCTCGAGGATACTGGTATATGGGAAAAGTATGTTCAAAAGGATAGAGGCAGACGGCAAATACAGACCAACTCTACTTAACTACTTTTGCCTTGAGGCCAGCCCTGAGGTTAGAAGTAAAAAGGAATCAGACAATAGGCACAGGTGACATAATCAACCAAGTTGCCCTTACATGTAGAGAGAATAAACCTCCACAAGATAATCTGAAGAGTTCTGACAGAATCCACCCCTCTCATAAATGTCCCCTCAGAGAGAGTCTGTGAGTGGCATTGAAAATTCCTAGCATATTTGTTCCTGTGCTTTAAATTTTTGAAAGTCCTCACTCAAATGCCATGGGGCAGCGGGAAGATTACAAGACTTTAGGCCTTGTCAATTACAATAACCTTTATTTGAATTAAATTAAAAGAGTAGGTATATGGCCAACTACAGAGTTCAGAGAGATGAGACAAAATAGTAAAGGAAAAATAACATTTATGAAAGGCTGTCTATGTGCCAGGCCTTATAGTTAAAACTCTGATATGATGTCAGAGCAGGACTGTCAGTATGAAGGATAATTATGATCCTAATTTCACAAAAAGTAAATGGATGCTCAGAGAAGTCAAGTAATCTACTCAAGACCACACAGGTAGTAATGGACAGAGGAAGGATGTGAACTGGGGCTAACTCAAGAGAATGAGTTTTTATTACCATCCTAGCATTTGGATGTGCTTAGTAGCTTCATCATGTCTGACTCTGTGATCCCATGAACTGTAGCCCACCAGGCTCCTTTGTCTGTGGGGATTCTCCAGGCAAGAATACTGAAGTGAGTTGCCATGCCCTCCTCTAGGGGATTTTCCCAACCCAGGGATTGAACCTATGTCTCCCACGTTGCAGTTTGATTCTTTATTGTCTGCGCCACCAGGGAAGCCCAAGAATACTGGAACGGGCAGCCTATCCCTTCTCCAGAGAATTTTCCTGACCCAGGAAACAAACCGGGGTCTCCTGCATTGCAGATGGATTCTTTACCAGCTGAGCTACCAGGGTAGCCCAATTTGGATAAGCATATTTAGATTAAGGAGAGGACCCAAGAAAATTCCAGTGTGGGAAAACGTTCTCCAAAGAGTAAAGACAAAAAGGGAAATCTGGCCACGTGGTGCCCAGACCACTCCTGGGCACCGTGTGTGACTGCAGTGCTGAAAGATGGGAGAGTCCGTTTACTATAATTTGTAGCTCCTAGTTAATAAAGCAGATTCAATAAAAAAAGACCAGTCTAATATCTCACACTTGGCATGTTGTGTAAAATCAAAAGTAAAACTTTTAACCTTTTACTAGTTCTGTGGTTCAGACTACTAATGCTCTTCAACAGTCATATTCTGTCATAGCTAAAAGTGTAAGAAAATATAAAAAACACTATTTAGGTGAGTATTTTGAATGGATATATATGGATAAAGCTGGCTTCCCAGGTGACCCAGTGGTAAAAGAATCTGCTTGCCAATGCAGGAGGTGCAGGAGATACTGGTTTGATTCCCGGGTCGGGAATATCCCCTGGTGGAGGAAATGGCAACCCACTCCAGTATTTTTACCTACAGCAGAATCCCATCGACAGAGGAGCTGGGCCGACCCTAGTCCACAGGGTCACAAAAAGTCAGACACAACTGAACGACTAAGCGTGAATAAGAATAAGCTAGTATATATTAACCACATCATTCTATAACCTTACCTAAATCCTAACTTTTATCTTCATTTGAATTTTATCTGGGACTATCATATATTCTCTATTGAAAAATCCTCTTAAGAAAGTAAAATATTAGATGCAGGATACGTTGTCTTCTTGGCTAGTCTTGAAACAGCAGACACTGAATAACACTAGCATATATTTTGTAGAGTCCAAAGAATTTACTTTATATTTTTTGATAATAGTAACCTTACTCTTAGAATTTACACTAAAGTTCTGAAGACTAATTTACATATACATAACCCCTAGCTGACTGAAATTTGACAACATTAAGGGCAAGTGACTGGTGGCTCATGAAGCGCCAGTGAAAGCTTCTCTGAGTGTTTTATAAAAATATCAAAATACATTTGCTCATACACAACAAAAATACATTTCAAAAGTATAAAAATAGAAAGCATCAGTGATTTTCATTTGACTGCGTTAAGCTCTCTTAGTCAGTTCAGAGTATTGTACTAAACCCTATATCAAAATGTTATGTTCAAAAAAAAGCAATCCAATTTAAAAAAGGACAGCAAATCTGAATAGACATTTTTCAAAGAGGACATACAATGACCGACAGGCACATGAAAATATGTTCAGCATCACTAATTGGTAGGAAAATGCAAATTAAAACCAAAAGTGAGATATTACCTCACAGTGGCTACAAAAGACAAGACATATCAAGTGTTAAACAAGTTGTGGAGGTAAAGGAACCCTCACACACTGTTACTGGGAATGAAAACCGGTGTGGCCACTATGGAAAACAGTATGAAGCACCTTCAAAAATTAAGATCAGAACTACCATATGATCCAGTAATTCCAATTCTGGGTATTTATTCGAGGAAAATAAAAACACTAATTCAAAAAGATATCTGCACCCTTAAGCTCACTGCAACATAACTTACAATAGCCAAGACATGGAAATAAATACTACTCAGCCATATAAAAGAATGAAATCTCATCATTTGTGACAACATGGATGAACCTGCAGGGTATTATATTAAGTGAAATAAGGCAGAAGGAAAAAGACAAATACCATATGATTTTACTCACATGCGGAACAGTAAAAAACAAAACTAACGAAACAAAACTCAGAGAGCATATCAGTGGTTAGCAAAGGGGAAGAGGCTTGGGGGGGCAGACAAAAAGGTGAAGGAGTTGAACTGTGTGGTGATGAATGGCAAATAGACTTTTGGAGGTGATTACTTTGTGTAATACAGATGAAGTATCATGTTGTATACTTGAAATGTATGTTAATAAAAAAGTTATTAATATATTTATTGGCAGAAGGTATGTATGTATGATAATTATATATATATATCAGGCCATAAACATATACATAATTACATTACATTAAAAGCTATTTACCTTACAGAAGAATAACTATTACCCTTTCATTTTTTTCTTTAACTAATTCTCTCATTCTAGCAAATTTATATTTTATAAAGAATACTGATTCATGGCTAAGCAT
This sequence comes from Bison bison bison, assembly GCF_000754665.1. Classification (NCBI taxonomy): domain Eukaryota; kingdom Metazoa; phylum Chordata; class Mammalia; order Artiodactyla; family Bovidae; genus Bison; species Bison bison. Next base: position 1,266,438 of record NW_011491028.1, on the reverse strand, counting down.
GAAGACACAAATTCCTCCACAGCAAAATCATACTGAAAACAAAAGGACTAAGGATTAAGAATATTTCTATTTAATACCAAAGGTGTATTTTTAATGTATGTATTATATGAGGCATACTATAGATTTATAATCTGTCAATTGCACTGTTTCTCTTCTAAGTACAAATATATCTTAGAGCCTATTCCTAAGACTTATATTAAAAATCACTAATTTGAAATTATATATTAAATATTATATGCAATTTTTAATACATAAGTCTATATTTTTAAAAACCAACCCAAATTTATCTACACAGCAACCGTTTCTCCCTCCCATTAACTAAAGTCACATGGCAGAAAAAGACATTTGAAAGTTGCTTCCTCACAATAGCTATCTTTGTTGGCTATTTCATTTTATGTGAATCCAAATTATACAGTGTCTCAATAATGCTACAAACAGAAAAGACTTTAAATTGGTACTTTAAAGCAATCTAACCATATTAGCTTCTTAAAAATCCTTTTTGTTTTATTATGTGTTTGATAGTTATGAAAAATATAGCTACAGGAAACATAACATATATTTCAGGAATTAGTATCAGTCCTTATTGTTGTTCAGTCAGTCAGTCATGTCTGACTCTTTGTGACCCCATGGACTACAGCACACCAGGCTTCCCTGTCCTTCACTATCTCCAAGAGTTTGCTCAAACTCATGTCTATTGAGTCGATGATGCCATCAAACCATCTCATCCTCTGTCATCCCCTTCTCCTCCTACCCTCAATCTTTCCCAGCATCAAGGTCTTTTTCAGTCAGTCAGTCCTTCCCATCAGGTGGCCAAACTATTGGAGCTTCAGCATCAGTCCTTCCAATGAATATTCAGGGTTGATTTCATTTTGGATTGACTGATTTGATCTCCTTGCTCTCTGAGGCACTCTCAAGAGTCTTCTCCAGCACCACAGTTCAAAAGCATTTTGGCACTCAGCTTTCTTTATGGTCCAACTCTCACATCTGTACATGACTACTAGAAAAACCGTAAGATTTCTAAAGTAAAAATTAAATATATTCATTATAATGCTTGAATTCCACTCACAATTTAGTTGTCTCGAATTGTTCATCTCTTCTTCATTCACTCATTCATTCAACAAACACCTGTGGTGCTTATTATTGTTGGGTTTTGTATTTATTCCAGGAAAACAAAAGAGAACATGATGTCATCATTGAGAGGCTTACAGTCTTCATAGTACAGCAACTAGAAGCCTCCATTTTCTAGTCTTACAGTGAAATAAGGAACCAGTAAAGTTTGTTAACAGGAAAATCCAATTAAGTTGAAATATTCCCATTTCTACTTGGTAATATCTTCCAAAGAGCTACTTAGAAATAACATATAAGATTTTTACCACAATTTAATTTCATTTAAAATCCATCCATTTCACTTAGTGATTCAAACCACTCCATTTCCATCCTATCTTCATTGCAGATTGTATATCAAATGATAAGTATAATTGGGAAGAAATGTAATCCGAGATTTTCTAAGAAATGCCACTGTAATACGGTTAGGGAATAGTTCAACACATTAATTATGAACAAAAGTGCCCCCAAGACATCTGGCATCCTCAGTCAGTCTTAGAGAGTGCCAGGGAAAAAATCTAGAGGCTGCTGTATTGAATTCAAGTTTCAGTTCAGTTCAGTTCTGTCATTCAGTCGTGTCCGACTCTTTGTGACCCCATGGATTGCAGTACACCAGGCTTCCCTATCCATCGCCAACTCCTGGAGCTTACTCAAACTCATGTCCATCGAGTCAGTGATGCCATCCAACCATCTCATCTTCTGCCATCCCCTTCTCCTCCTGCATTCAATCATTTCCAGCATCAGGGTCTTTTCAAGTGAGTCAGTTCTTCACAATCAGATGGCCAAAGTACTGGAGTTTCAGCTTCAGCATCAGTCATTCCAATGAATATTCAGGACTGATTTCCCCTAGGATGGACTGGTTGGATCTCCTTGCTGTCCAAGGGTCTCTCAAGAGTCTTCTCCAACACCACAGTTCAAAAGCATCAATTCTTAGGTGCTCAGCTTTCTTTATGGTCTGTCCAACTCTCACATCCATACACTACTATTGGAAAAACCATAGCCTTGACTAGACGGACCTTTGTGGACAAAGTAATGTCTCTGCTTTTTAATATTCTGTTGAGGTTGGTCATAAGTTTTCTTCCAAGCAGCAAGCATGTTTTAATTTCATGGCTGCAGTCACTATCTGCAGTGATTCTGGAGCCCAAAAAAATAAAGTCAGCCACTGTTTCCATTGTTTCCCCATCTATTTGCCATGAAGTGATAGGACCGAATGCCATGATCTTCATTTTCTGAATGTTGAGCTTTAAGCCAACTTTTTCACTCTCCTTTTTCATTTTCATCAAGAGGGTCTTTAGTTCTTCTTCGCTTTTTTAGGCCATAGGGTGGTGTCATCTGAATATCTGAGGTTATTGATATCTCTCCCAGCAACCTTGATTCCAGCTTGTGCTTCATCCAGTCCAGCATTTCTCATGATGTACTCTGCATACAAGTTAAATAAGCAGAGTGACAATATACAGCCTTGACGTACTCCTTTTCCTATTTGGAACCAGTGTGTTGTTCCATGTCCAGTTCTAACTGTTGTTTCCTGACCTGCATACAGATTTCTCAGGAGGCAAGTAGGGTGGTCTGGTATTCCCATCTCTTTAAGAATTTTCCATAGTTTGTTGTGATCCACACAGTCAAAGGCTTTGGTATAGTCAAGAAAGTAGAAGTAGAAGCAATAGAATTCAAGTTTACTGACAATCAAACTCAATTGTTCAGATTTTAGGTGTTTCAAGCTTTCATTCTAAAAAATACTTATTTGATGTCATACTTACTACAGGCTTCTGCACCTAGTTGGACATTTATGTATACATGGCTTTATTGTTGTATCAATGATATTTGATAAACTTATGTGGGGAAGACAAATAGGTTGGACGGGATGTAAATTGGTAGTTATGCAGTGCAACACTGCTCTGCTACTCCTGTTCCATCTTTATCACACTCCAAATACTATTTTCAGCACGATGCACTTGAAAACTTGTAGTGAGAGAGGTCTCACTCCATTCCAGAGTGTCAGTTCCTGACACTTAGGGTTTTGCACACACAAGTCTTATGTCTAAAGTACTCTTCCCCTGCTTTGCCATTGAGTTAAAGGATACTTGTCATTCTACATTAGCATCAGTGTCACTGCGTTAGAGCAATATCTCCAGCCACTCGGTCTAAATCAGCTATCACTACCTAATATCTTCTCTTTCTCTCCATCTCTGTATTTCTCACAATTTATGACTTTGTCTTATTTAATTATTGATGTCTATCATATTTAATCATCACAACAGAAGTATTAGATTCTTTTAGTATTCACACTGCACAGATGAGGACACTTGCTTTTCATTGCTAAATGCTGAACAACTGTATGGGGCCCAGCTCATATTTATATACAATTAATGGTCATTTAATAAATTGACTGAACTAACCTGGAGTTGAAATCTGTCTCTCTGGACATGATGGGGAAAGTGAGTCAGAGAGCACTGAGTTTGAAACCTGCCTGATTATATGATCCTGATATAGACAGAGATATATATACCTTCTAAGTCTCATTTTTAATCAGTGAAATGAATATAACACATCATTTCATAGAATTTTACTGTTAGGATTGGATGAATTAATGTAATTGAAATAACCTAACCTTAATAAGCACTCATAATTTATATGAATTTGCCCTAATTCCAGCCCATGGATGTTTAAAGAGCACATCTCATTTCTCCTTCAAATGATACCCTTTCAAATAAAATATCTTGTCCCTTATTCCTCCAGTTAATTAGCTTGCATTTCTTAAAATGCCCTTTTATTCAGTTCAATCATCAAATATTTAGTGGATATCCCCCATTTAAAATTTATAATTACTCATAAATCCTGGTCATCATGGAACACACAACTAAATAGGAAGCTAAATTATACAATCACTCACTCGATACCAGGGTCTCTCACGGGATTTGTTAAAGCACAGACTGCAGGGTATTATCCCTAGAATTTCTGATTCAGTACCGCTGGGGTAGGCCCTGGGAGTTTTCATCTCTAATGTTCTCCGGTGATGCTGATGCTTCAGGGATCACACCTGGAGAACCAGTGAACTAGAATGCAGTGATATTTGCCCACAGAGAAGTAGAAAATTTGTGAAGGAATAAATTACATTTTTAAAAATTCCAAAAGTTTGATGGAGAAAATGGCATTAGCTGTAGCCTTAAAAAGCTAGAAAATGATTTGAATAAGGTTTCCTGATTTTTACCTTTTGGGTGGAAATGACCATGACAGTAGAAGTTTTGATAATCTTATGATTGAAAACAAATTGAAGAGAAAGTATAAAATTCTGCTCAATGGAAACAAGAGGCAACTCTTATATCTAAAGAAACTATAATAGGTATTTACTGGTAACAACTACTATAAATATATTAGCATGAAGAAAATCTATTAAAGGAATTTGAATCTATAACTAATATTGCATGAATTAAAGAGTTAAATGAGACAATCTACATTATGGTACCATGCTGACTTCAACCTAAGGAACACATATATAGAGTCTTCTTATTGTTTAGCTACTATCGTGTCTGATTTCTTTTTTAAATACATGGGCTGTAACCTGCCAAGCTCCTCTGTCCATGAGATTTCCCAGGCAAGAATATACTGGAGTGGGCTGCTATTTCTTTCTCCAGGGGATCTTCCTGACCCAGGGATCGAACCAGGTCTCCTGTACTGGCAGGCATAATCTTTACCACTGAACCACCAGGGAAGCCCAATAAGTGTAATATCTATTACATCACTGATTTTTTTAATTAATTCCAGAATTTACCTATTCTACAAAAATATATATTTTCTCTGCAGCATTATTGGTAACTTGACAATGAAACAACTGGTTACAGGTTAAAACTAAGTGGAAATTCCTAAGCCCTTTTGCATCATCCTTTACTTAAAGAAAAATATTACTCAAAATATAGAAAAAAAAAAACTCTACATATGTAAAACAGAATGCTACTTTCAGAAATGGCTGAAGCTTAATGTACCTAATGTGCTATTCTCAAGAAGGGCAAGTGCAGGTTCTGAGTCACCTGCCACTTCAAAGGTAAAATCTGAAATTTCAGAGCTAAAAGGAACTGACATCAGAAGTATAATCAATGAACTGCACTGATGGAAAATATAGTCCATGAATAATTAATACAAACGTAATGTGTCAAATTCATGTTCCAATTCTGCAATTATAGATATGATTGATTAAGTAGTTCTTTATGAACTGGCGTGCCTACTACTGTGCCAGAGCTAACTCTAAAAGATTAGCTACTCTTTATTCAGAAATCAGGTTGGCAATGTGAAACTGGTGATGATGGGAGTTCTCGTACCACAAAATTTTGCAAAGACTATAAACAAGGGATCTACTTTTTTTCTTTTCAGAGCTGACTTTCAACCATTTGCCATTTTCAATTTTGAGTTCCCACTTCTTGAGGTTAATGTACTAAAACTTTGATCATTTGCACATCATTAGAAGATGAAAAGAAAGTTAAATATTTGATTTTCTTATGCTAAGATGAAATAGAACACATTTTTAAAAAACTGTTTACAGAGCCTTTAAAGGAGTAGTAAATGTTTCACATTCAGTTCCTCTTCACAAGTACCCTTTGAGAAAGGTATTATTATTTACAGGGAGTGAAACACAGGTTCATAGAAGTTAAATAACTTGCCCAAGGCTTATTCTTGACTAGTACACATTACTCTCTCCCTAAGACAAAAATATACTTGAAGGACTCTTCTTAACTCTTTAATCTTGGAAGCAAGGATAATTGAATCAAAATTGATAACCAGTTCTCCATTTTACTGATTATGCTAAAGCCTTTGACTGGGTGAATCACAATAAACTGTGGAAAATTCTGAAAGAGATGGGAATACCAGACCACCTGACCTGCCTCTTGAGAAACCTGTATGCAGGTCAGGAAGCAACAGTTAGAACCTGGACATGGAACAACAGACTGGTTCCAAATAGGAAAAGGAGTATGTCAAGGCTGTATATTGTCACCCTGCTTAT
>NW_011491028.1:1223170-1260241 GCF_000754665.1 Bison bison bison | reverse complement strand
TGCAGATGGTGATTGTAGCCATGAAATTAAAAGACGCTTACTCCTTGGAAGGAAAGTTATGACCAACCTAGACAGCATATTAAAAACCAGAGACATTACTTTGTCCACAAAGGTCCGTCTAGTCAAGGCTCTGGTTTTTCCAGTGGTTATGTATGGATGTGAGAGTTGAACTATAAAGAAAGCTAAGCCCGATGAATTGATGTTTTTGAACTGTGGCATTGGAGAAGACTCTTGAGAGTCCCTTGGCCTGCAAGGTGATCTAACCACTCCATCCTAAAGGAGATCAGTCCTGGGTGTTCTTTGGAAGGACTGATGCTAAAGCTGAAACTCCAGTACTTTGGCCACCTCATGCGAAGAGTTGACTCATTGGAAAAGACTCTGATGCTGGGAGGGATTGAGGGCAGGAAAGAAGGGGATGACAGAGGATGAGATGGCTGGATGGCATCACCAACTCAATGGACATGAGTTTGGGTAAATCCGGGAGTTGGTGATGGACAGGAAGGCCTGGCATGCTGCAGTTCATGGGGTCGCAAAGAGTTCAGCACGACTGAGCAACTGAACTGAACTCTCCATTTTTAACATGTGTGTGTTAGTTGCTCAGTTATGTCCAACTCTTTGCAACCTTATGGTCTGCAGCCCACCAGGCTCCTCTGTCCATAGAATTCTCCAAGCAAGAATACTGAAATGGGTTGCCATTCCCTTCTCCAAAGGATCTTTCTGACCCAGGGATTGAACCAAGGTCTCCCTCATTGAAAGCAGATTCTTTACCGTCTGATGCTCCAGAGAAGCTCTTTTGAACAATATAAAACAATGCAATTTAAAAAGGGAATGTTGGGTCGCATTAATTTAAGCACTGGGGAAATATTCTCAATAGTAACAGATTTTATGAAATTAAATTCTAATATTTTAGGACATGAAGTTTGACCTTACCAGTTCATCTAATCAAGCCTGAAAAAAGATCTGATCATTTCTAAAGCTTCTTGAAATTTAGCAATTCTGAGTGTTTCTATGGTTGGATGTTTTCTGAAAGTAATATCTTTGGTATGGCAAATTGAAGAAAGATGCTTGTCATTCAAGGTAAAAGTTTATTAAACTCAGTTGCATTTTAGTCACAGGCAAACCATTATGACATAGAAGAAGCTAAACATTTTCACTCAAAATTTTTCTAATATCCTTTGCTTTCCTTAGGGCAAAGTTTAGCTCAACAAATTATCTCCTGTGCCTAATGGGATATGTTTCCACAATGACGGAAGATTACAGAGTTTTGTGAATGTCTCTATTAGTACCATCTAATATTATTATTGGAATCTCAAATACACTAAGTGCCCTCCAAATTGTCATCTTTAATGAGTTGAGAATTCATAAGTGCATATACATCACACACATGCACACACACACACATACTGCTCACCCCTAAGGATCTTAATAGAAAGTGTACACAGTCTAAATAATACTATGCTAGATCAGACAGTTTTTAGAGCTTTGGCTTATTAAATTTCAACAGAGGGTTTAAATATTAAACAAATAAAAATTTCACCTAGAGGGAAAATTATCAGAATTAACTAGATGCTTAAAACCTATTTTCTTAGTTTTTTTTTTTTTTTGAAGCTCTAAGAGTTTATTATCAATTTTCATTATCTACGAGACGATAATTCTAGATTTTAAGGAAACTTGATACAGATTTGTCTGTGTGTGCATTATACATTTTTGCAAGTAGATGGTATGTGTATGGATTCCTTAAAATAAATTTTACAGTTCTGGTGTTGGGGAGCAAGCAAAAGTCCATTAACACGTATTTGCTAAAGAAAGAAACAATACCCGGCTGGCCTCGGGCTAAGCCCTGGGGAATATCCAGAAGGTTTGTGCCCACAGGGAACTTAGAGTTTGGTAGACTAAAGAGGTTCTTTAATACCCATGTCTTCATTTAATCTTTTGAACTAAAATTCTGCTAAAAAATTAAGAAAACATATTTAACACATACACCTAGACTTGGAGATATCCAACTAAACACACAATCATTCCCATTAGAAGTGCTGGTAAGATAGACTGTAGCGTTCCATAAACAAGATGACCTACCAAGGAATGTACACACGGAGATCTCGGACAGAAAGTAGGGCTGATTTTCAAAATGGTATACTACAAAGAAATGGGAGCTATTTGTCTTTCATACTGATAGCCCAACTCAAGCTTTTCAAATGAGACAAAATAATTCCTGTGTGTCGTCTCTCAGTTGCCTGCTTATAAAATATTTTACCGTCTTTTCAATTTGTTTTCTTATTAAATTTTATCTTCAGATTAGATTCCTTATTGCAAAACATAATTTTAAATATTATACGGTTTATGACTCTCTTATTGGGGAAAAAAAAGCTTTAAACCAAAATACATCTTCTCTAATGCCTGAGCTAAATAGTACTAGAAAGAAACAACAGCACGTAGTCTCAATTGGAATGTTATACAAGGTTTGGAGAATTAAGCAGTTTGGACTAGGAGTACAATTTTATGACATGAATCATTCTTTCACCACCAAGTGTAATTTCTGGAATTGTTATCTGGAAGCAAACGTGTGAGGTAAATAATCCTTTAAAAAACATAAATAAAACTCTTTATGATTTGTCCATCCTGGATAATAAATAAATGTGAGACACTGACTTAAAGATAGTTTTTCTGTATTAGTAATAAATATACATTAAAAATATAGTCTGAAAAGTAAAAATTGAATTATGAAATTAATTCAAAAGATCATAGGAAGAAGCGCAATATCCTATATATAATAATTTCTGTCCCATATAATTAATTTGGTATTAATGAAACCAATATGTAGGGAATATGTACAGTGTGCAGGCACTATAGTTAAGTACTGGGGTTATAGAGAACATAGGTATTAATAGTTCCTGACTTTTAAGTTGCTTAAGCGGGTAGAGAGTACCATACAGGATGGGGAAGGGATTGGTATATTATGCAGGTAGCCATGGAAGGTCTCTGTACATTGAACATTAAGCAGAAGCACAGACATGAGTGAGATGATAATGGGGCCATGCTAATATTTGAAGGAAGAGCATTTTAAGCAAAATAATAAACATGTGCCAAGCCCTCAGACAGAGTTAAGGTTAACATGTTTAAAAAACAGTGTGGAAGCCAGTGTGGCTGGGGTGGGGTGAGGGATCACAGGGGTGGAGGTGAGGAAGATAGGCAAAGAAATCAATAATTTAAGAGTTCCAATGGCATCATAGCCATGGAAAGGACTTTAATATATATTCTTTTTTGCCTTTTAATCAAGATGGGAATCCCTAGAAGGGTTTGAGCAGAAGAGTTACAGGCTTTAACTTAGAGCTTCGTGCAGCTGCGACAAACTCTCTGGAAGCAATGAAGGAAGCAGAGATACAGGGAAGCTATTGAAATAGTTCAGAAGAGGGATAACTGTGACTTGGACTAAAGGGGTACAAATGGAGATAGTAATAAATGCTCAAATTTAGGAACTATTTCCAAAGTTTTGACAATAGAATTTGATAATGGATTGGACTGAAAATGGTATGTGAGCTAGAGAGAAGAGTGAAGGATTCCAAATTTGGGGCCTGAACAACTGGAATACTGGAGTTGCCTTTTACAGAAACTGGGAAGACCATTTGAGGAACAAGACTGTCAGCGGATGGGTCCAATCATCGTTTGTGCATGTATTGTATTAGAGGTTCACTAAGTTGGAGTAACAAAGAGCCCTCAAAATACAATGGTTCACAAAAAATGTGTTTATTTCTCTTTCATGTAATCCTTGAGGTCAGCAGAGGATGCCGGTGGCAGCTATGTTTCATGTGGCTATTCAGACTCCCAAGTTTCTTCCATCTTGTTGGTTCAGTATCACCCAGGTGTGATCACTGCATAGAGAACTGAAGCTGGGTCATCACCAGGTGTTACTGGGTGTTCACAAATCTGGGACAGGGAGGAGAGGAAGAACAGGGCACATAATACATGCAAAACAAATCTTTCCTGAATGAATCAATTGGATGAATGAACAAAACACAGTCTGATAAATGTGCTTTCATAGAGGGACACAGAAAACGTCACAGAAACTTTAGGGAAGAATTCAGCCCAGTTAGGAGGTGTCAGAGAAGGCTTCTTAGCAGAGTCAGTTCCTACACTGACTCTGAAGAGCAGTAATATTTCAGTATATATACTCTAGTCAGAGGAAAGCACAGAGTCGGAGACACAAGAAAGTGAGGAAGTTGAGCCAGAGGCGCAGACTGGTGAGTGCAGGGAATTAAGCAGGGAAGTAGAAGAAGGTTTAAACAAGGAGACGACATGGACATATTTGTCTTTGAGAAAGACCTAGCTCCTGGTAGTGTAGAGAACGTAAGAAAGTGAAAAAAGATCTGGAGACAGACAGATATAGAGGAAGGAATTGTTGGAAATTTTCAAAAAAAAAGTTATCATAGTCCTGAATCAAAACAGTAGCAGATGGGGACACATGATAGCAATAAGCCAACAGCTTGAAGAGGATTTGCAGATCAACAGCTGTGGAGCCTGGAATCACTCTTGGGTTTCCAGTTTGAGCTAATGTTAGGGGGAAACGACGTATCACCCACAAAGTGGGGAAACAGAGTAAGTAAAGTGCAGAGAGGATTATTTCAATATGACCAAATGGCTGCTTAAGGGATAGATCTGGATTCAACGCCCAGGAATTACAGCTTTTAGCTCAGTGGTCATTTCTATCTCACTTGACAACTGAGACCAAAGCTTACAACATAAAGCACAAGAGACAGAAACCCAGTTCAGTAGTCTGGTTCTGCCAAGAATAGTCTATGCTTTGTGAGAACAGGAAACAACATGTACTTTTGTATAAAACACTGAACTAGAACTTGTATAAAGAACAAATACTAAAATTAATTTCTCATCACAATATAGTGACATATGTGTTCACAGTTGGAGTAAGCCTTTCATCTCTCAACATTACTTATCGCATAAAAGCTGCCTTGGGGAGAAGAAAGAACGCTGCCATACAATAAAGGAAAGTAGCATCTTTTTTCAAGTCATTCCAAGAAAATGTTTAATAGCATGGTGGTGAGATATCAAGAACAAGCAAACGCACTAGCAAATGAAAAAGCTCTTTGCAAAATGCATCACAAGAGAAATATGCAGAGTTTTCAAACATTTACTTAGCAATGAGGATTTGAAAAGAGAAAACCAATCAGTAGCTGACAATTCAGGTTTATCTATACATTAAGAAGGTTCCACTGGACCACATGTAAAATAATAAACTCTCTTTTCAAATTTGAAAACATTTAAGGCATCAGATGGGTTGTTCTGAGCCTTTAGAATACAAAATTCTACATCTTCAAGGATGTTTTTATGTGAAAAATAAGCACAATGTAAAGAAATTTTCTCCTCCAAAATGCTGATTAAATTAAAAAATATTTGATTCTTTTATTCCTTTAGAACTATAATTAACATCTAATTACAAAAATCAGTATCCTACTACACTAAATCAGGATAATCACTGGGAAACTCAAGTCAATTCTTAAATCTCAAACATTAGAAAATGTGCAAACAGAACCTACAAAATGCCTCAAGAATACCTTTCAAACTGTGAAATGTAATGCAATTAACAGAATAATAAGCTCTTCAATGGAATTCACTTGCCCATTGTTGGTATGTATGGGCTATTTGCTCTAGATTTAAATGCCAGCCTTTACAGAAATACTTCTGCTTCTAATGTACCAAGACTTCATTTAAAAACATTTGTTTTCTAACATGTTACTATTGCTATGCTATTTGAAGGTTGGGAAGTTGATATCTGATATTCTGATGTTCTTAAACTAATCCTAGCTTGTTTTCTGAAACAAACATCCAATTTGTCATATTTGTATTTGAGTCATATAGCTTAAGGGAGTGATTCTCAAACTTTTAGCCTCAAAACCTCTTTATGTTATGAAAAATTACTGAAAACCTCAAAAAGCTTTTGCTTATGTGGGCTACATTTACTGGCATTTATCCCATTAAAGCTTAAAACAGAATTTTTTAAAAATAATTATTCACTTGAAAGTAATAGCAAACATTACATTTTAAAATACTTTTTAATAAAATTAAATATATTTTAAAAACAAAAAATTCAGTAGGAACCACCCCAGTATTTTATACTTTTTGGAAATCTAATTGATGTCTGGCTCAATAGAAGGCAGCTACATTAACTGCTTCTGTAATCAGTCAGCTGCTATATCACAGTATTGGGTTTCCCAGGTGGTTCAATGGTAAGGAATCCCCCCACCAATGCAGGATACGTGAGTTCGATTCCTGGGATGGGAAGATACCCTGGAGAAGGAAATGACAACCCACTCCAGTATTCTTGCTTGAGAAATTCCATGGACAGTGGAGCCTGACAGGCTATGGTCCCCGGGGTCACAAAAGAGTTGGATACAACTCAGCAACTAAGCAACAACAAATATTACATATCATATGGCCTTTAGAAAACTCCACTGTACACTCATGAGAGAGTGAGACAGAGGGCAACAAATAACATGCTGCTACTGCTGCTGCTAAGTGGCTTCAGTCATGTCCGACTCTGTGCGACCCCATAGATGGCAGCCCTCCGTCCCTGGGATACTCCAAGCAAGAACACTGGAGTGGGTTGCCATTTCCTTCTCCAATGCATGGAAGCGAAAAGTGAAAGTGAAGACACTCAGCGATGTCGGACTCTTCGTGACCCCATGGACTTCAGCCTACCAGGCTCCTCCGTCCATGGGATTCTCCAGGCAGGAACACTGGAGTGGGTTGCCATTTCCTTCTCCAATGCGTGAAAGTGAAAAGTGAAAGCCAAGTCGCTCAGTCATGTCCGACCCTCAGCGACCCCATGGACTGCAGCCTACCAGGCTCCTCCGTCCATGGGATTTTCCAGGCAAGAATACTGGGGTGGGGTGCCATTGCCTTCTTCGAATAACATGCTGGTATTATTATAAAAATAGTTTTTGACCTCCAGGAGCCCCTAAAAGGGTCCAAAGACTTCACTTTGAGAATGCTGCATTAAGGATACTAGTTTATATAATGTAGGAAGAAATTTCCAGTTTTCTACAAGGAATTTTCATGAGGATTTAAAAACATTTATAAATATCTACATAGAAGGAGAACTGGATGAAAGAGAATGAGAAAGTTGGACCACATCACCGACTCAATGGACATGAGTTTGAGCAAGGGAGATGGTGAAGGACAGGGAAGCCTGGTGTGCTGCACTCCATGGAGTCAAAAACAGTTGGACACGACTTAGTGATTAAACAAGAAAAATATCCATGATTTATCCATTTAATCTGCTACAAGTAAAACAACTATAGTTATAAGATAACTACTTTGATCAATCTTCTTCATATTCCTGGTTTAGTTAGAATACTTCTACCTCCATAATCTGACCTCTTAACTGAGCTTTCCGATGTGTACCCACTGTCATCAACGTGACATCTCCTGTGAGCTGTCTAACTGGCACTTTAACTTCACGTTGTCCGAATAGCATTCTTAATTTACTTTCTTAAGCATAAACACCTTTCACTTTTTGCCATCTCAGAAACTGGCACCACCATTCACCTATTTAAATAAAAAACCTACAAGTCATTCCCAATTTCTCTTTCTTTTACTCCCTATCACAACTAAGAGCTGCCAGAATATATCATATCTCCCCCATCTCCCATGCTGCCATCCTAGCCCAAGCCAGAATTCTATTTCACTTAGATTACTGCCATAGCCTCCCAAATGGTGTCCCTGCTTCCTCCACCACTCTACAATGCCTTTGTAGGTTTTCCAACCTTTGATTATTAGAGCAATTAATCCATTCTTCTACCTATAAAACATAAAATAGAACCAGGTCTGATCTCAACCTAAACTCCTCTACTGCTTTTCCACTCTCTTGAGACAGTAAATAAATAAATAAATAAATTACTGGCTTGGCAAAAATGTTGGTTCAGAGTTTTCCACTACACTGTATGGAAAAACCAATGAACTTATTGGCCAACTCAATACTTATAGGCTACTACACTTAGCCTTGCCTCTGTCAACCTCTCCAACCTTAATTCATACCATTGCCTTCTTTCTATCTCTTTAACATTCACCCCACCTTCCAGCTTTACTACTTGCCATTGTCCTCCTCTGGAATTCTCTACCCACACTGTGTGCCTGGTTCTTCCTTGTCCCTCAGGTCTCAACTCAAATGTTGCCCCTCTCAGGGAAGCCCTCCTTGACCTATCCAGTAATTACTAGACCCATCTTCATGATTCCCTCCTACATCATTCTGTTGTATTGAAAGCATTCACAGCACTGGTCACTACTGGAATGTATGTACGTATCTCCATGCATGCTCTTTATGCTTTTCCCCTACGACTATCACCAGGATTGGAGCTCCAGAAGAGAAAGGCCCTTGGACAAATAAATGAATAATAATCAAATAAATGAATTAGTGAATCATGGTAAAGAAACTATTACAAAAAGAACTTCATTGAATACTTTCTTTGCTATTGTCAACTGTTGAGGGAAATACAAAGAATTTCATATATGCGTGAACTACATTCAGTCAAATCCAAGCTCTGCTTTATCTGTAACACTCTTTCTACTTTTGTAGAAACACACCATATGGAGGGAGAGGAAAGGATGGTAGTTTAGCAATGCCTTCTATGTATATATGTAACCTAATTCTGAACACAAAGAAAAATCTGCTGAAACATTTTTTTCCTATTTCATATGCCTTTCACCTTTAGAACTGATATAATATATAATAATTCAAATTCATAGAATTAAATGAAATTTCACAACTTTCCACACAAGTCATCTTAATTTTAAGAGAGTGGCATGCACAGTGGAGCTCATAAACCTATCAACCAACTGTTTTTCCTTTGCAGACTAATTTTTAATTCACACGAGAGCCTTTACAATTATTAATTTTCTGTTTTTCTTGTAAATTTGAAATTTAACCATTTATAAAGCCTATTGTTACTGTTCAGTTGCTCAATCATGTCCAACTCTTTGGAACCCCTTGGACTGCAGCACGTCAGGCTTCCCTGTCCTTCACTATCTCCTGGAGCTTGCTCAAACTCATGTCCATCGAGTCCGTGATGCCATTCAACCAGCTCATGCTCTGTCGTCCCCTTCTCCTCCTGCCTTCAATCATTCCCAGCATCAGGGTCTTTTCCAATGTTCTATAAATGATACTATCACCACCCCATCATCTCCTGGAAGATAATATGAACTCTGACAATGGATAAGTTCATGTAAATTCATACACACATAAATGGACACAAAGTACAAATGTGTTTGCGTGTATAGTTCCAACGGGATGAGTCAATACAAATCTTCGCACCGAAAATCTTTTAAAAACGGCTTTAGTTTGAGGGCACGTACTATGCACGCATGCACACAGTTATTGAATGAACCACTGGAGAAAGCATAAATCTACATTAAGAATATGCTGAAGGTATTACATATTCTAAACCATTATGAAATACAATATAATAACATAGGAATGTAAAATGATGATCTATAAACATGAGCTATAAAGTGTAACATTGATTATGTTTTTATAGTTACAAAAAACATAAAAAAGAAATTGATGAGTATGTGAATGGCTTTCAATGAAAATTATTACAATATGCTATTAATTAAGCTCTGCTGGGAATAAATGCTCACTCCCTTCTTCTTCCAGTAGGGAATAAATGAGTTTTAAAGGAACATACTTAATATTTGAAGGAAAATTTTAAACACAATTAATTATGATTTACTGAAGAGTTTTGGTTTTCCTCTGAAAATACACCATTGTGTATTTGTGAAATAGAAAACTACCCTTCATAAAAGTTTGGCCATCTTCACAAGATGCTTTTTCTAATATGGCTTTGCTATTAATACATTAACAGAGTAACTTGCTTTGATAATGCAAAGGGTACAGAATAACCTAACTCTTCTGATTAAATAACATGAGACTGCAAAGAATAAATAGAAAGTAAACAATGCTTGGGTTTAAAAGCATTTGCTCCCATATATTCTTATGAAGAACTCTAAGATAGTTCTGTGATACAAAAAAAGCTACTTACTCTGATAAAGTTTGACAAGTTAGGCAAAAAAATAAATAAATAAGTACCAAATAAATCATTAATGTAAATACACTCAATAACAAGTCTTTGATATTTTAATATGCATGAAATGTGGATTCTAAGGAATTGATTTTAATACTATTTTAAGTCCTTTAGCATAATTCTAAATCTGGGTACTACTGCAGGAGCTTTGGTACAAAAATATTTTCATCAGAATGGAGTTTATGGAAGGGACTAAATATAAAATATAAAGATAAGACTTGTCTTCATATAAAGATCAGACTGCAATCTTCCAAAGGTACAGTAATTAAACTCAGATAAAGTATGTGCAACTACAGGCTATGTTCCTCAGATGTGGAGTCATAGGAGAATTTCAACAAGGACGTCAGAGATCCGTTCAGATCTTCCCGAGAGTGCGGTAGGTGCTGCTGCGGTAGTCATGCCAGGCAGTTTCAGTGCTGGGAAGTAGCGCCCTTCTCCCCTGCCCTTTGAGACTGTGCCAAAACAATGACTAACCATTCAAGGATTTTTCATTAGAGGGATGGATATTAAAAGCATTAGTCTATCCAGCCTCCCACAAAAATCATTGGAAATCTTGTTAAAGTCCCTGAAGAAATATACATCTATGTGTTCTTAAAACGAACCCTCAACAATTTTAGAATTCTGTTTAGTGTTCAGCATGCAAACTACCCCATAGTCTCACGAAAGGATGACTGAAGTAAATTTCAGCTCATTAGTAAGATATCAACGAATGGCACCCCACTCCAGTACTCTTGCCTGGAAAATCCCATGGATGGAGGAGCCTGGTGGGCTGCAGTCCATGGGGTCACTAAGAGTCAGACATGACTAAGAGGCTTCACTTTCACTTTTCACTTTCATGCATTGGAGAAGGAAATGGCAACCCACTCCAGTGCTATTGCCTGGAGAATCCCAGGGACGGGGGAGCCTGGTGGGCTGCCGTCTATGGGGTCGCACAGAGTCGGACATGACTGAAGCGACTTAGCAGCAGCAGCAGCAGCAGCAGCAGCAACATGTTCTTACACTATTGTCAAGAAGGACTAATCCACATTTTCTTTTCATTTTTTTCAGCAAAGCGGTTTTAGTTTAAGTTTTCATCAAAAATATATTTTTAAACTTTCAAATTTGCCATTCTCTAAAAATTGTAGAATAGGATATTGATATTTTAGCAAAATGAGTCCCCATAGAAATAAATCCCGTTGAGAATAAAGATGTACATGTGTGTTTAGTTGCTCAGTTGTGTCTGACTCTTTGCACCCCCATGGACTGCAGCCTGCCAGGCTCCTCTGTCCATGGGGATTCTCCATGCAAGAATACTGGAGTGGGTTGCCATGCCCTCCTCCAGGGGATCTTCCCAGCAAAGGGATAGAAGCCAGGTCTTCTACATTCCAGGCAATTTCTTTACCACCTGATCCACCAGGGAGAATAAAGATAGCTGTACCTTTTTAACACAATCCATGACCTACTTTACCAATTTCAGATTACTTTTTTGAAAAAAGTTAATACTTTTCTTAACTCTCATCTCAAAAAAGTAAGCATAGCAAGTTTTAATTATTTTGGCTTTCAAGAGTCTTCAAAAGTAAAAGCCAAATGCTTAACTTTTTTTTTTCCACCATTAATAATTTAGAAAGAAAATGGAGAACTATATACTATTATAACTACAACATGGTAAGACGCTCTATAAAATCAAACAAGGACCTAAGTACCCAAATCAGTATTAAGAACACTATCTTTCAAAATATGTCATTTTATGATAACAATGTTCTTGATTAAGCATTTCACATATTTCTTGAATTTTATAAAAAAATGTTACTACTTCATAATGGTACATATACATACGTCCTTATACATTTTAGCCAGAAAAAGAGAGTATTAATCACCAAATCATGGCATCCAGTCACATCACTCCATGGCAAGTAGGTGGGGAAACACTGGGAACAGTGACAGACTTTATTTTCTTGGGCTCTAAAATCACTGCAGATGGTGACTGCAGCCATGAAATTAAAAGATGCTCGCTCCTTGGAAGAAAAGCTATGACCAACCTAGACAGCATATTAAAAAGCAGAGACATAACTTTGCCAACAAAGGTCCATCTAGTCAAGGCTATGGCTTTTCCAGTGGTCATGTGTGGATATGAAAGTTGGACCATAAAGAAAGCTGAGCGCCGAAGAATTGATGCTTTTCAACTGTGGTGTTGGAGAAGACTCTTGAGAGTCCCTCGGACTGCAAGGAGATCCAACCAGTCCATCCTAAAGGAAATCAGTCCTGAATATTCATGGAAAGGACTGGTCCTGAAGCTGAAGCTCTAATCTTTGGCCACCTAATGGGAAGAGCTGACTCATTAGAAAAGACCCTGATGCTGGGGAAGATTGAAGGCAGGAGGAGAAGGGGATGACAGAGGATAAGATGGTTGGATGGCACCACCAATGAATGGATATGAGTTTGAGCAAGTTCAGGAGTTGGTGATCGACAGAGAAGCCTGGCGTGCTGCAGTCCATGAGGTTTTAAAGAGCTGGACATGACTGAGTGACTAAACTGAACCCTATTCATCATATCTGTCACTAAATGGCTTGTGGTTATTTCCAGATATAGAATCTACACTCACAGGAAAATTGTCATCAAGCATATTCAAAAACATATTTACTGTTCCCTGAGGACAAATTTATAAATTGTTTAAATATGATGGGGAAAAGAAAAAAAAAAAAAAACAGAGGCAAAAATGTACTGCCTTTCCAGCTTCCTGCTTTGAAAGAGACAACTCTTCTTTATATTATAAATGTGGATCTATTCCTTCGGAGATAATATCTCACATCCCTAATCTATACACATACCTTCAGGGACATACACATACTTATACATACACAGGCATGAGAAACTTTGCCTTCCAGTATTCCTATAAAGTTACAAAAAGCACAAGCCAAGAAGTACATTGATATATTTGACTACAATACAATTAATAACTTCTCTTTATCAGAAGAGAAGGCAATGGCAACCCACTCCAGTACTCTTGCCTGGAAAATCCCATGGATGGAGGAGCCGGGTGGGCTGCAGTCCATAGGGTCGCTAGGAGTCGGACATGACTGAGCAACTTCACTTTCACTTTTCACTTTCATGCATTGGAGAAAGAATGGCAACCCACTCCAGTGTTCTTGCCTGGAGAATCCCGGGGATGGTGGAGCCTGGTGGGCTGCCATCTATGGGGTCTCACAGAGTCGGACACAACTGAAGCAACTTAGCAGCAGCAGCAGCAGCTTCATCAGAAGATTTCATAAAGAAGTGAAAATACATGCTACAGATGAGAGAAAATATTTGTAATGCATGTAATTGACAAAGATTAAACTCCAAAATATGTAAAGTCAACCAACGAACAGAAAAATGGACAGAAGACTACAACAGACACTTCATAGAACCTAACAGCTTATAAACATATGAATATGCTCTGCTTCATAAATAATCAGGATCAAAATAACTAGGAACAACCCAAATATAATCAGTAGCAGAAAGGATAAAGAACTTGGGTAATAAAACAGAAGACAGTACTGGAAGAAAAATGAAGTAGCATAAGAATACGTGTAGTGTTACCTGATTTATATAATACAAGATACAAAGACACCCCAAAGAAAACATGCATATTGTATACAGGGGTGAGTTTCTAAGAGACAGATTTGGAGGTTGGGTTCTCATAAGTTAACTTGTAAGATATTTGTTCAGAAAACCACAGACTGAGAAGCTTGGAGTTTGGGGAAAAGATAGGAGATGTGTTCAATTGAGCCACAGGGAATTCCTCTTCTACCCACACTAAATTTCTCCAAGCAGATTTCTTATAATCACTGCTAGAATGCCTCCTGAGATGGTGTTCTTGCCATGACGTCAGACTGCTTCTGGAACAGATTAATTAGCAGAATATTGACTCTCAAGAAGACCCAGTGTAAACTTCCCTATAACTTGCATTTTCTCAGGTCATCTAGACTCATGAAGACCAGTTCCCTCTTCATGTGACACTGTTTTCAGCTTTTAAAAAACAGTTATCATTTCCTCCTAAACCGTCCATCCATACAAGACATGTCACTCGCTAAAAATAAATGTCGTGCTTCCTGAACTCACTCAAGTGTATTAAAGTCTTTTTGGAAGCTTGGCACCCCAAAATAAACATGATACCCTGTGGGACATCTAACTATCTTAGATCCCTGTTTTTGCCACTAACTTCATAACTCATTTAGAAAGATGGTAACAATAACCCTGTGTACGAGACAGCAAAAGAGACACTGATGTATAGATCATAACTGAAATATATTTCAATATTCACACTTTAAAATTTAAATCCTCTTTGCTTATAACATTTTTTCTAAATAGATTTTATTTTCTTTTGTTTTTATTTAAGTAGTTGTTAAGAAATAAAATTCAACTGAGTAAAGTTTAAAGATCTTATTGGTTTTAATTAACAATTCATGAATTGGACAGTATGCAATTGAGCAGCTAAGAAAGGAAATTCAAGGAGCTGTACAAAATAAAAGATTTTTATAGGCATAAAGGAGCAGGAACAAGGAAGCTACGTTAGAGGAGAAAAAGTGGATTGGTTATGACGAGGTCATTTTCCTTTTAGGGATAGCAGGATCCTACCTAATAGATGACCTAACTGGTGCTAATTAAGAGTCAAAACTATAAGAGTCTCAATTTAGTGACATGGGACTCTGCATAAGTGGCTGAATCTGGGGTCTATTGTCTTGTTTTTAACACAGTACACAAGCTTCTTCTTTAGCATTAACATGATAAGCTTGATCTAGTAAAGGGACTGCAAAAATAACTTTAAATGCATTGATATTTTAACTACCCTAAAGATAGCTTTCAGATGAACATGAAACACTCGTAAGGCCAAAAGGCACCACCTGACTTTGGAGAATAAAACGGTCTCGTGTTAAATTTGCTGTGTTAATTCATATGAAAATACATTCAATTCCCTCGTACCCTTGGATAGTGTTTTGAATGCCAACTGACATGGTGAGGCTCTTTACTAATGTTCAATTTTATATAAAAATCCCTCTTTCAATGTCAGCTTTCATATGTTATTTAATTACAAAAACAGAAAAATGTTTCAGGGGAAGGAGTAGGGGAGCAGGAGAGAACTTGTAGTATGAAGTTGAGTAAGTTTACTGTTGATAGTGAGTGGCTAGCATGATCCATGTTCACACTGAAGAACAAATAATGCTGGACATCAGCTTAACAGGCAGACCTGGTATCAACCAATTCACGGCAAAGCAGAGCAGAAGACCAGTCTTCAGAAGACAAAGGGAAATCTCAGTGCAATTAACAACAGAATCTAGAGATTGGATGTGACTGCAGCCACAAAATTGAAAGACGCTTGCTTCTTGGAAGAAAAGCTATGTCAAACCTAGACAGTGTATTAAAAAGCAGAGGCATTACTCTGCCAACAAAGATCTATATACTCGAAGCTGTGGTTTTTCCAGTAGTCATGTATGCATGTGAGAGGTGGACCAGAAAGAAGGCTGAGTGCCAAAGAACTGATGTTTCTGAACTGTGGTGTTGGAGAAGACTCTTGTGAGTCCCTTGGACAGTAAAAAGATCAAACCAGTCAATTCTAAAGGAAATCAATGCTGAATATTCGTTGGAAGGACTGGTCCTGAAGCTGAAGCTCCAATACTCTGGCCACCTGATGTGAAGAGCCGACTCAATGGAAAAGACCCTGATGCTGGTAAAGACTGACAGCAAGAGGAGAAGCAGGTGACAGAGGATGAGATGGTTGGATGGCATCACTGACTCAATGGACATGAATTTGAGCAAACTCAGGGAGATAATGAAGGACAGGGAAGCCTGGAGTGCTGTAGTTAATGGGGTTGCAAAGAGTCAGACACAACTTACAGACCAAACAACAACAATCACTATCACTTAGCATTAGCATAAAAAATCCTACTAAAAATCACCTGCATGATGAGTTGAAAAAATTTTTCCTTCTTAAAAAAAAATTTTTTTTAAACCTGTGAGAGAAACAAAATCAACACTATTGATGGTAGACAGAAAAAAGAGAGCCTTGAGAGTATCAATACATGGCAGACTCTTGCCCTAAACAATAAAAGCTCAGTGGTGGACCAAGATAAAGCTAAATTGTAGCTATGCTTGTAAAAAGAAAGAAGGAACTAATAAGAGGAGAGGGATCAGGGCAACGCCATATATAAGGACTTAATAAAAGCTGTTATCATTAACAAGCATTCTGCAAAATAAAAATTAAAACAGCTTGATGGTTTCACTTAAAAGTTTAACTTAGAATAGCCAACAAAGAACACTAAACAGATACTTGCCATTTTTAGAAAATAACATGTAATCTATGCACTTCCACAGTGAAAGATCACAGAAAATCTGTAAAAGTAATATCTCTAAGCATATCACTTCAATGCATATAAACTACACATTTTTCAATACAAAAATATTAAATCAGATTCCCAAAGAAGGTGTTTGATTTACATTACCAATTCTCAATTGCTAAATCAGAATTTCTTTTGGATGATGGTAGTTGAAGTTTTGGGCTTCCTGGGTGGCGCTAGTGATAAAGAACCCACCTGCCAGATGGAGAAAGCAATGGCACCCCACTCCAGTACTCTTGCCTGGAAAATCCCATGGACGGAGGAGCCTGGTGGGCTGCAGTCCATGGGCTCACTAAGAGTTGGACACAACTGAGTGACTTCACTTTGACTTTTCACTTTCATGCATTGGAGAAGGAAATGGCAACCCACTCCAGTGTTCTTGCCTGGAGAATCCCAGGGACAGCGGGGCCTGGTGGGCTGCCATCTATGGGGTTGCATAGAGTCGGACAACTGAAGTGACTTAGCAAAGATGAAATTCACCTTCATGGGAAAAAAAGAGGGCAAGAGTATAAAGATATTAACAAATATTACTCCATAATTAAGACCAAAATCTATTGGTTTAAGAAAATAAGCTGTATTCAATTATTTTGTAAGTCATTTATATATCTGAAATTTGATTAAAACATAAATCAAGCCTTAGCAATTTGACCCACTGCTACCTTAAGTAACTAATACTAAAATAATTCTAAACAAAACTTGAAATTAAAACGTCCACAAGCCAGTAACTATAAATATCTGAAAGTTATACAACTCATTTTGCTTGAAAATACATGATATATTTACACTACTTCCAGATTATTTTTTCCCTGTCATCCTAATTAGTTAAGTCTTAACATATGACTATTCTGTTAAAATGATGAGAAAATTTGGCATTTAGGTATGCAATAATATTTGGGACACTGCCTAGGCTAAAACAAAAATCACTGAAGGCACATGTTAAACAAGCATTTTACGAAGAAAACTTCATTTAACTGAAGAGAGGCAGGAATAATTGGAATGGTTTTCCATGTAAACTCCTTGAGTGTTTTTCTGAATGTTTTGATAATAAGCAAGTTTGTGAAAGATCCTCTAGTCTCTTCATCCATTGTTGCTATGGTATACTGTTTATAAATATTAATAATGCTCACAAATGAAAAAGAATCCATCTATATCAAGAAGAGTGCCATCTAAATTTTGAGAAGATTAAATGTGTTGATAAAAAACTAATTAAGCAATGAAACATTTCCTCAATTAAAACTTATAAAAATTTAAATGACAAGATTTGTTATTTTAAATTATTTTCACATGAGAATATTGGCATAAAATAAGCCAAAATTACATGGAATTCATTATAATTACAACTTGGGGGCAGATTCACATCAGGTTATAAGAGCACAGTCATTTAGTGAATTTAACTTTAAGCAACCAACACCATCATTGCAAAATCTGTGACTTTAACTAGATACACTATTTAGAACCCTGTTTTTAAAAACATAATTGAGATGACTTGCTATGCAGTCAGTCTAGCAGCAAAAAGAAGATAAACAAAATATATTAAAATTAGCTTGGTGAAATGCGGAAAAACCAGTGTATTTACATTTACCTAGGGAAGTCTGCATGGATATTTCTTCTTTGTTATAAATATGTTTCTATTTACATGCGTATATTTGACGGAGTGCATTTGTGCATAAAATTTTTGTTGCCCTTCCTCGCAGATCCCATTATCATGTTTTCTTAATGTTGTATCCTGATGTGAAGATCTGACTCATTGGAAAAGACCCTGATGCTGGGAAAGATTGAAGGCAGGAGGAGAAAGGGACACCAGAGGGTAAGATGGTTAGATGACATCACTGACTTGATGGACATGACTTTGAGCAAGCTCCGGGAGTTGGTGATAGACAAGGAAGCCTGGCATGCTATAGTCCATGGGGTTACAAAGAGGTGGACACGATTGAGCAACTGAACTGAATGTTGCATCAAAATATTTGAGATATGGGGTACTGAGGAGAGGAGAAATGACCACCACCCAAGGACTTTGCATCCTTTTCTGGGAAAATGGCTTGTTTTCTTTATACACAAGATTATTCTATCATGTTAGGCAGAAGTATAACCTTATTACTGTCTTTACTTGGATATTTTGGTGTAGTTTAAGGAGATACGTATGGGCGCCAGGTTGACAAGGAATGGACCTGTGATGGTTAATTTTATAGGTCAACCTGCAAGCCCATGATAGCGATATATTTGGTCAAATATTACACCAGACACTTCTATGAAGGTACTTCTTTGCTGGAATTAACATTTAAATTAGTAGTCTTTGAGTTAAAGCAGACTGCCTTCTTAATGTTGATAAGACTTCATCCAATCAGTTGAAGTCTTATCAGGAAAAAAGACTGATCTACCTGGAGGAAGGGTGAATTCTGCCAGCAATCCAATGGGTTTCCAGTCTCCACAATCATGGAAGTCAATTCCTTAAAATAAACCTCTCTCTCAGTACCCACACATATATCCTATTGGCTCTTTTTCTCTGGAGAACCATCACCAATACAGAGTCCCATAATTAAGAGCTTGAGCTCTGAATCCAGATTACTTGAGTTCACTCCTAACTACACTATGAACCAGGTGGGCCTCAGTCTTCACATCTATAAAAGGGGATAATAAATACTAGCCCTTACCTCACAGGATCACTTTGAGAATTAAATAAATTTTATACACAGAAAGTGTTTAGAAAAAGCATGCTCTATATGCTGGGCATTGAGTTCTAAAAACTAACAAATATTAAGTACAATTTTTAAGCTCCTTCTAATATAGTTAGTAAAGTTGAAGTTAGTCTTAGAAAACAGAAACAGTATGAATTAAACAGAAATTTTTAGAAAAAATGTGTGAGGAAAACTGAACATGAACGTATAGGTTTTCAAACTACTCATTTCTAGAATGGAATTCAATCAGTTCAGTTTAGTCGCTCAGTCATGTCCGACTCTTTGTAACCCCATGGACTGCAGCATGCCAGGCTTCCCTGTCCATCACCAACTCCCTGCTACTGTTGCTAAGTGGCTTCCGTCATGTCCGACTCTGTGTGACCCCATAGACGGCAGCCCACCAGGCTCCCCTGTCCCTGGGATTCTCCAGGCAAGAATACTGGAGCGGGTTGCCATTTCCTTCTCCAATGCATGAAAGTGAAAAGTGAAAGGGAAGTCGCTCAGTCGTGTCCGACTCTTCGTGACCCCATGGACTGCAGCCTACCAGGCTCCTCCATCCATGGAATTTTCCAGGCACGAGTACTGGAGTAAGGTGCCATCACCTTCTCCGCACCAACTCCCTAAGCCTACTCAAACTCATGTCCATATGTCACTGATGCCATCCAACCACTTCATCCTCTGTCATCCCCTTCTCCTCCCACCTGCAATCTTTCCCAGCATCAGGGTCTTTTCCAATGAGTCAGTTCTTTGCATCAGCTGGCCAAAGTATTGGTGTTTCAACATCAGTATCAGTCCTTCCAATGAATATTCAGGGCTTATTTCCTTTATCGGTTGACTAGGTGGATCTCCTTGCAGTCCAAGGGACTCTCAAGAGTCTTATCGAACACCACAGTTCAAAAGCATCAATACTTCAATACTCAGCTTTCTTTATACTCCAACTCTCACATCCATACATGACTACTGGAAAAACCACAGCTTTGACTAGATGGACCTTTGTTGGAATATCAATGAGTATTTAAAATGACTGAAGTAAAGTACACTCTGCTTTATACAATATCTGTGTTCTTAAAAGTGTGCCTGGTCAATAAAATACATAAGTAATCAAATAATATGAAACTATTGATATAATATCATCTCAGAAAGGCTTTAAACTTGGTTTCTAAATGTTAATAGTTGTTAACATTCGCCTCTATATTTATAGTCTCCACTTGGCCTCTCTATATTTCTTCCACCTCTCTCATTGCTCCTGCTCACTACCCACATCCACCCTTTCCCTATAAGTTCACCTCCTTTCCCTGCAATTCTCTGCCAAGTACATATTGTTTGTGTTTTTGTTTACCATACTTTGTTTTTGTCAGAGGAAAGCCTAACCGAACATTTACATCCTTTTGGCGTGGGGAGAAACTTTGTAACACTGACACAAAGCTGAAAATTATAAAGAAAAAAGTGATAGAAATTAATAAATATCAAATGCCTGATTTCAGTATGTCAAGAAAGAATCACAAAGAAAAATTAAAAGGTGAATGACGAATGTAGAAAGAACCTTTTTTACACACTCTCAAGTATTTAATAGAAATAATATTGATTGTTATTCTACAATGTTTTACACTTTACATTATATACCCACACAACTTACTCATACTAACTTCATAAAAGTCCTGCAAAGAAGGTAGAAAGCAAGATTTCTCAGCACAGGCACTAAGGACAGGGCATGCTTGGTTGTGGGCCACGCACTGCCTGTTGATTACACCCCTGTTCTTTGCCTCTAGACACCAGGAGCCTCCTTCATGCCCACCTTACCCAACGTGTGACAACCAGATGTCTCTGAACATCACCAGATGTCCCTGAGGGACAGATTCATCATCAGTGGAGAACCACGGCCAGAAAGAAAGAGTATATCCTTTTTCATAAGCTGGGTGAAACAGAGAAGTTAATTGACTTGCCCAAATACACCTCTCTTCTGAATGACCTGTAAAACTGGCAGTTATAGGACACCAGCATGAATGCTTTGTAAAACAGTAACTGCCACCAAATAAATCGATTTGTGACTTTTCTAAGCCAACTGTCTTCTACTATAGACATCGTTGAACTCACTTTCTTCTCAGCTGATTCATTCATGATTTCAGGCTTTTTCATCCCCCAAAAGGAAAACATGCCATTATAAATTTCAAGTTAATTTTATAATGTGAAAATATACAGAAGCATAAAACATATTTATACAGTGCATGCCTCAGTTTTTATAAGCAGTTTCTATCTTAGTTTGTGCAAGACTTATGAAATAAGCTACCACTCTTAATAATCAGGAAGTTAATACACTACCCAACCTTTATGATCCATCTCTATTAGATACATAGGAGACACTGAAAACATTCTCTTTTTATAGAAGCAACATAGCAGAAAGCCAGTCATATACTGGGAGGTAAAAGTGGAGTTGAAGATACTTTGATTATCTGACCAAAAATACTTTCAATAGACTTGAGCTTCCATTGAAGCTTTGAGTTTGCTCAATGATCTGACAGTGTGTGGTCTTAAGCAGAGCAATAAATAGCAACATTTTCTTTCATGTTATCCTTTCCCCATGTCTGAAAAAAGACTAGATTTTCATTTTAATAATTCTAAACACAAACACTTCAAATGATTAATCAACCTCTGTGTCTAAACAGTGTTCTCCCTCTTTTCAAACTGTTTCTCAACAACAACAAAAAACAAAAATGGAATTGTCTCATGTAACGCACTGCCCTCTGTGTGCAGGCTGATAAGATGGAAAGAGAATATTTGAACGTCAGGGGAACACGGTTACACAGCATACCTTCCATGACATACACCAGTGACCCCACATCTCCTTCTTTGATGATGCAGCTGTCTTTGCCGTACTCCACTGGGTACATACAATCCACAATCTCTTGGATCTGTGACAGCTCCAAGTTCTTCATAAAGTCATTGTCAAGGATGGCCTCCTTTATGAGATCCTTGGACCTGCGGTAAGAGAGGGAAGATTTACTGGTGCAACTGACAAGCGCTTCCACGATCTGTGAGGTTGAGCAGAGCCAGTGTCAGGCATACATTTTCTTGTTAGGAATCCCAGAATTTCCTGACTGGCCCAAGAGTAATTCCATGGAAGCAGGAAAGACACTGAGAAATTTCCCTTTAAGTAAAGTATCATTAAACGAATATGGGACCAGTAAATAAGCAAAATCACAGAGTTTCTTTTTGCTTCAGGATTTTTTTTAAACCCAAAGACTGTTGGCAAACCAAAGGACAAACATCTTAAACTGAAGCTTGAAACTCAGCTAAAGAATGAATGGGAACAAAATACAACAAAATTTTATAGAAGAAACACTATTATTACTATGTTTATAAATGATAAAAGAATATCAGGATGTACTGTGCTGCATACAATTATAGTAAACACAGTATGTTTACTTATTTTTAGGTGCCTCTTCCACCAGATATTATGCTCCCTGGGGGCAGGGACAGTTTGTATTTCTTTTCTCTACTCTATGCCCAGTGTCTACTACAATACCGGTTATATATAGTACAAGTGCTCAAGAAAAAGATGATAAAGAATTGATATTTAATTAGCTGTTCAGAACAGCTGATATACATGTGAAAGTTCTTTATCCATATCTCATGCTTCTTTAGAGAATATTTATCTCTTCAAGCAGCTTACATGGAGGTAACAAGGCGGATAAAATTCTATTGAACAAGTTGTTTTACACAACATAGCTTAAGCGTGGGATTAAACAGGTAGTCTCTAGGAAACATGTTTACAAATTCTCTAATTGGGATTCAGTGGTTCACAGGAAAGTTTTTCAGAACTTGAAAGAGGGTGATCATTTAATTCTCTGGGAAAAGAAATACCAAACAGCTTCCTGGGATATAAAAATCAAAGTAAAGGGAAATGGAGAAATACTGCGTCAAGAGCAGCACAGAGTACCGTCAGAGAAGTCAGAAGCTGGTTGAGACACACACAGAGACCTTAACAACATGGAGGGTAAGAAGCACATCTGGAATTTTATATTAAACATCTTAATCTGAACAGCAGCTGGCTACAAGCCGGTCTTTGTCTTCATTTGCTTAACGAGTGGTTTTCAGGGAAGCAACCTGCAGTGATGAACACTGACTACAGCGTCCGCACTCCCCAGTTCTGGCTGACTTCCACTCTAGACCTCAGTCTAACTGATCCAGCCTTCACGCATTATCTTTTGCAATGATTTGGTTCTGAGTGAATAAAAAGGTGCACATCAAAATGAAAACAATGTAAACTCTATCAACATGAAAAATACACTTAAAAGGGGCTGCTTTGAGGCAATTAAACTCTTCGTGAAGAGTTAATGGCAGGGAATTAATTATTATACTATTTTTAAGTGAAAAAGGAGGAAACAGAATAGTCTTTAGAATATGAAAGCGTGTGTGTGTGTGAAATGCAAAAAAATAGGCTTTCAAGTTATATATATTTGGGTCCCAATCCTAGTCCTGTCATGTATTAAAAGTTAGCAGGTTGTCTTACTTTTCTGAATTTCCATTTTATAAAATGTAAAGTGGTATTTTAAAAATTACCAGCCAGCAACAGGCGCATGAAAAGACACTCAACATTTCTAGTCATTAGGGAAACGCAAATTAAAACCACAATAGACATCACTCCACGCCTATTAGAATAGCCATCACACACAGGAAAAAGAGAAATAACAAATGGTGGTTGGGAACCCTTATACAATGTTGGTGGAAATGTAAATTGTTACTGCCACCATGAAAAACAGTGTGGTGATTCCTCAAAAAATTAAAAACTAGAACTACCATATAATCTAGTCATTCTACTTCTGTGAATATACCCAAAAGAAGTGAAAACAATAACTGGAAAAAAATCTGAATTACCATGCTCATAGTAAAATTATTCACAATAGCCAAGACATGAAAACAACCTAAGCATCCCCAATAGATGAATGGATAAAGAAGCTGTGATGTGTGTCTATCTGGATCTAGATATAGATATATAGATATACAATAGTATATTATTCAGCCATAAAAATGAGAAAATCCTAACATTCCTAAAAACACAGATGAATCTTGAAGGCATTTTTCTAAGTGAAATATATCAGAGAAAGACAAATACTGTATGACTTCACTTTATGTGGAGTCTAATTAAAAAAAAAAAAAAACGCATCGAAAAAAAGGGTTCAGATTTGTGGTCACCAGAGGTGGTGTTGGGAGGGAGGAGGAGGAAGAATTTGAGAAAGGTGATCAAAATGCATAAGCTTCCAGCCATAAGATAAATACTAATATAAAATAATGACTATAGTTACCATTACCATATGGTACATAGGAAAATTAATAGAGTAGATCCTAAGAGTTCTCACCACAAGGAATTGTTTTTTTATTTTATCTACATGAAATGATGAATGTTAACTAAACACTGTGATAATCATTTCCCATTATATGTAAATCAAACCATCATGCTGTACACTTTAAATATATACTGATGTATGTCAGTTATTTCTCAATAAAACTGAAAAGATATGTGAAGATTGGTAAAAAGATAATGTTACTTTCAGTAAATGTTGGGTGAAAAGGTGGTGGTAGTAACTGCAGTTGCAGTAACAGGAAGTAGTAACAGAGTGTGCAGTCATGACTTAGAACAGTATCAAAAGGAAATAAATGTTGGCATTGGTTGCCTTTGGTGACAGAATTATATTTTTTCCTTCATTTTTTCTCTAAAATTTTCTAGAACGGGCATGCTTTTCGAAAGATAAAAATCTACTGCTTGTTTCAATAATGACTTAGATACTTAATATTGCTGCTGCTGCTGCTAAGTCGCTTCAGTCACGTCCGACTCTGTGCGACCCCATAGATGGCCTCCTACCAGGCTCCTCTGTCCCTGGGATTTTCCAGGCAAGAGTACTGGAGTGGGGTGCCATTGCCTTCTCCGAGATACTTAATACTGGTCAACTGTTATTGGTATAATCGATATTACTCTTTACAATAGATTCTCTTTCACATGGCCTGTGTCTAAAAACTAATGGCAGGAATTTTCACTTCATGAACAGATGGTGATGAATGGCCAGAATAGAGCTTCAGAATAGAGTCTATTTAAAAAGTTCTGTTTGTGAGAATTTTACTTTAATTTGCCAGAACTATTTAACTGTATGTTTCCTTCAAAGTTTTTTTTTTTTTTAATTTTGTCTTCCTAAAATCTTATTTCTCCTGAGGCAGAGAGTTGTTTCCACTGAATGTTCAATATAAGATGCAAAACTCTGTCCCCATCTATGATTTTCATATGCTCTCCCTTCTTAATTATCTTCACCATTCCTGACCTCAAGGTCAAGAACCCACAGCAACTGCATATTGACTCCTGAGATCTACTGTTCTAGGATTGCTTCTCCAAAATAACAGGACTTATTTGATCTTTAAGAAATTAATTTTAATCAAACTGCATAATATTCTCTTTATTAAAAATTCCTTTATTTTCCTTGAGTCAGAGTGTAAGGTCACCAGTGGGTTCATATTTTTTAATATAATAAAGACTAAAGACTAGATATTATCAATCCCAGAGTCCCAACTTGTTTAACTACAGATGGTATCTTATCCTTTGGGAAATAATAATAGTGGTCCATTAAAATCTAAGCCCTAGAAATGCTTCAAGATTAAAAATAAAGCCTTCTTCCAAGAAAATAATTAGTTACATCCAAAGATGACTAAAGAAAGCCACTTTCTTTCTACTCATAAACAGTACAATTAACCTGCTTCATAAAGACATCAGGAAAGATGACACAACTTAGTCTTACAGAATCCCTTAGAATTATTCGAATTTTCCAAGTACTTACCAAAAACTGGAGGGGAGGAAAGGAATTTCAGGATGTGCTTGCTTTTCCAACTTAATTTTAAGTGGAGAACATTCAATCTCCCTGAAGAAACTAACTAGAGGCTTTCGCCTTTGCCTTTGCAGTACTTTAAAATAAACTGAGAAATATAGGACCTGTGTCTTATCATTTATCCATTTATCCCTTCATAGAGGTATTGCCCAATGACATTTGCCTCTGAAATATCCCAAATAATCCCTCTCTGCCTTCGCAGAGTGGTGTATCTCAAAGATGTTCTTGTCAGTGAGCAATGCTCAAAGCCCTGCCTCTTCAGGTAATTTTCCTTTAAGTCCTTTCCCACTGAAGGCTTGAAACCTTAGGGCAACTCTCATTAGTCTCCACTTGCTTCAACACTGTAAGCCATAATCAATCCGAGCCTGCACCTAACTCTTCTTGGAACCTTTTTCTTTCCCTGAAGAAGCAGTCTAACACACTCATTGTAACTAACATGTGATGTTGCATGTGGGATCAGCTGAGCTGTGTTATCAGTGTGGGAGCTGAGGAAAGCTGTTATCGCAAGTTCCAGAAGGTGACTATCTGCCCTAACCCCAAGAATATATCTTAACAACATTTTGCAAGAATTCAGCAGCCTGACCTGAAAGGCGAAAGAAGCAAATACAAAGATCTTGATTTTTTTTTTAATCCTTCATGTCTGCTTCTGTGTACAAATAATCTATTTCTTTTTTTTTAAAAAAGCTCTTTCTTCCACACTCAAAATTTGTGACTTTTTCAATCCAAACAACCATAAAAGTAACTTGGTTATTTCAAGCTGGCCCTATTGATTTCTCATCATCAAATTGTCAGCCTCTGAAATATTGGCTTTATATAATAGTGTGCTGTTAAATGCACTCTCCAGGGAGAAAAAAAAGCCCTGGTTTGTAGTGTTTGCCAATTTCCATGGTATAAATACTCCCACCATAGCCAATTTCAAGCTACTAATGCAAAGTCAGCCTGCTTGCAAAATTCCTGAAAATTTAACAAGCAGTTCTTATATGAGCCAGTCTGTTGGCTGCAACACATCAGATATAGATTCTTTTCCTAACACCCTAAGAATTTAGTGTGCCTTCATTTACAAATGCTAAAACTAACATGATGATCCTTTCCTTCCTTAAAGATTTCATTAGATGGTATAATATCCCCAGATAACCTTTGCCAGGATTAGCAACAGGTCTTCCAGATTTTCAAAGTTTAAGAAAAATGAATTAGAAAGCCCACTTCCCCATTTATTTACTGCAGAGAAAATTCCCAAATATACACAAAGGCTAATTGTCTTTCTACACAACTTTAGATAAAGTGGGCAATCTGAGGTATGCATAGGGAAATATAACCTACCTCTCTAACAAGAGAGATAGCATTATTCACTACAGATAAACAGAGCCTCATTAGTTTTCTAAACAGGAAAGGATATTCTACATTGTGGATATCATGTAGGAGGCTTGCAATATCCATAGAGCACTAGTGTTATGTCAGATAGTGTGGAAGGTTGTTTCAGAACAAGTTGTCAGGAAGGCTTCTCAAAGCTGAGGACTGCATCATAGAATCCACAGAGAAGAGCATCCTGGGTAGAAGGAAAAACAAATATGAAGGTTCAAAGACTGGAAGGAACTTGATCTATCCAATCAATATTCAGTAAGGAGACCTATGAGGCTGAAGCACAGAGTGAGCTAGAAGAAAAGGAAAAGGAGAATAAGACTGCAAAGGCAGGCAGGAATCCGGTCTCACAGGGCCTTGAAGGCAGTGATACAGAGTTTGACTTCATTCTAAAGCCTTAGGGATACAGTGAAGCATTGATGATAAGAAGAGGTAGGACTTACAGGTAACATATCTGGCATAAGGAATACATAATGTAAATTTACTTTTTTATTGGAATATAGCTGCTTTACAATGTCGTGTTAGTTTCTGCTGTACAACGAAGTAAATCAGCCACACATATACACATATCCCCACTCCCTTAGTTTCCTTCCCATTCAGGTCACCACAGTGCATTCAGTGGAGTTCCCTCTGCAATACAGTCAGTTTTCATTAGCGATCTGTTTTACACATAGTAGTATATATATGTTATCCCAATCTCCCAATCCATCCTGCCCTCCCTTTCCCGCCTAGCTATCTGTATCTTTGTTCTCTATGTGGATGAATTTATTTGCAAAACAGAGATAAGTTTAGTTTAAATTGCTACTGAGTTCCTAGAAGCTTTATGTCATGTATTTCATCAATTAACAGATATTTAAAGTATAATGCATTATCCTGATAATAAGGAGCTCTTATGACTGAAACTCCTGGAAACCACTGTCACACAACTCCTATACTTAGCTATATTTCAAATCACTAATTCTCAGACAACTTTTACATATAAGAAGAGAATGAGATCTCATCTCCAATTTCAAGCTATGTCCAAAGGTCTAAAAGATATGCACTCTTCCTTCACAGTCCCACTGAACACAAACCAAGCAGCTGTAAATATGCCCCAAACATGGCCAGAAATGTGAGAATCAAATCAATATCTGATCCCTTCATTTGATGAACACTTCTAGGCACTTAAAAAATAGTTAAAATTATTACTAAGAATGAATATCAACAAAAGCAATTTTAAAATATTTTACAAAGATTCTATAATCAGCTTTATATAGAAGAACAGTACAAAAATGATCTTCACGGCCCAGATAATCACAATGATGTGATCACTCACCTAGAGCCAGACATCCTGAAATGTAAAGTCAAGCAGGCCTTAGGAAGAATCACTACTCTAGTAGTGGGGGTGATGGAATTCCAGTTGAGCTATTTCAAATCCTAAAAGATGATGCTGTGAAAGTGCAGCACTCAATATGTCAGCAAATTTGGGAAACTCAGCAGTGGCCACAGGTCTGGAAAAGATCAGTTTTCATTCCAATCCCTAAGAAAGGCAATGCCAAGGAATGCTCAAATTACTGCACAATTTCACTCATCTCACATGCTAGTAAAGTAATGCTCAAAATTCTCCAAGCTAGGCTTCAGCAATACGTGAACCATGGATTTCCATATGTTCAAGCTGGTTTCAGAAAAGGCAGAGGAACCACAGATCAAATTGCCAACATCCTCTGGATCATCGAAAAAGCAAGAGAGCTCCAGAAAAACATCTATTTCTATTTTATTGACTATGCCAAAGACTTTGACTGTGTGGATCACAATAAACTGTGGGAAATTCTGAAAGAGATGGGAATACCAGACCACCTAACGTGCCTCTTGAGAAACCTATATGCAGGTCAGGAAGCAACAGTTAGAACTGGACATGGAGCAACAGACTGGTTCCAAATAGGAAAAGGAGTACATCAAGGCTATATATTGTCACCCTGATTATTTAACTTATATGCAGAGTACAGCATGAGAAACGCTGGGCTGGAAGAAGCACAAGCTGGAATCAAGATTGCCGGGAGAAATATCAATAACCTCAGATATGCAGATGACACCACCCTTACGGCAGAAAGTGAAGAAGAACTAAAGAGCCTTGTGATGTAAGTGAAAGAGGAGAGTGAAAAAGTTGGCTTCAAGCTCAACATTCAGAAAACTAAGATCATGGTATCCAGTCTCATCATTTCCTGGCAAATAGATGGGGAAACAATGGAAACAGTGTCAGACTTTATTTTTCTGGGCTCCAAAATCACTGCAGGTGGGACTGCAGTCACGAAATTAAAAGACGCTTATTCCTTGGAAGGAAAGTTATGACCAACCTAGACAGCATATTAAAAAGCAGAGGCATTACTTTGTCCACAAAGGTCCATCTAGTCAAGGCTATGGTTTTTCCAGTGGTCATGTATGGATGTGAGAGTTGAACTATAAAGAAAGCTGAGTGCCGAAGAATTGATGCTTTTGAACTGTGGTGTTGAAGAAGACTCTTGAGAGTCCCTTGGACTGCAAGGAGATCCAGCCAGTACATCCCAAAGGACATCAGTCCTGAGTGTTCATTGGAAGGACTGATGTTGAAACTGAAACTCCAATACTTTGGTCACCTGATGTGAAAAGCTGACCCATTTGAAAAGACCCTGCTGCTGGGAAAGATTGAAGGCCAGGGGAGAAGGGGACGACAGAAGATGAGATGGTTGGATGGCATCACCGACTCAATGGACATGAGTTTAGGTAAACTGCGGTAGTTAGTGATGGACAGGAAGGCCTGGCATACTGCGGTTCATGGGGTCGCAAAGAGTCGGACACAACTGAGTGACTGAACTGAATTGATAATCAACTTTTTGACTGACAAAAAGCACTCACTAAATATTTTTAGCGCTTCAAGGTCAGCATTAGGCTCACATGTCAGAAGAAAATGCACTTTCCTGGTCCTTGATCTACAGTAAAGTATCTTCAGTTGGCAGGTCAGAAGTCCAAACCTCCACTGTAATTCACAGTTCTTTTACTCAGATATAGTCATTGTGCTGCTGCTGCTGCTGCTAAGTCGCTTCAGTTGTGTCCGACTCTGTGCAACCCCATAGACGGCAGCCCACCAGGCTCCCCCGTCCCTGGGATTCTCCAGGCAAGAACATTGGAGTGGGTTGCCATTTCCCTAGGGTGCCTTAAAAGCGTCTAATTCCAGGAGTCACTGTGGGAAGATATCTCCATCTATATACTGTGAAATATTCAGTGAATCATCTAGAAGCGAGAAAACTCCTGGAGTAGTCCTCTCACCGCCTCAACTGTTGAGATTCTGCCCAAACAGTAAATCCTATTTCTAGCCTAACAGCTTTCTTGAATGAACTCTGTAGGTATAGAGCTAAGAAATATCAACCAGCTCACATTTTTAAAGACAAAATTCAATCCGAAAAAGCTATGGGCCAATTGAGATATTTCCTCAAAACTGAAAATCAGTTTTCAACAAGTTTCAGACTAAATTTTCACATCAAGCAACTCTGCCATAGCTACCCCAATCTTATCACAAAACAGTCATGAAGAAATCAAGACTATTTGCAGCATTCATATCCATAATCAGCATACGATACAAAACATTGGAAACACTGGGCCAAAATATTATGATAGCAATGTAGCTCCTAAGTGGCCAATGATATTAATCTTCTTTTAAATGCATCCCAAATAATTTCAAGTTGCCATTTCTATTTTTTTTAATAGTTCTAAAGTAGATCAGTATCCACTTGAAATTTAGATATTGTAACTCTAAACAAAAATAATGATTTGGGTCAAGGTGAAAAGTGGTTGACCCATAAGATATTTGTTTGCTGATTTATCACTTACGGCTTATTCTTTTGAACTGATACTCATTCTTATTGACTAGGAATGATGCTAAGTAGCTCTTGAAATCACTAGTTAGATGTTAACAGATGGAGCAAACTTGTACTAATTAAAGGAAAAAAAAAATGTATTGCTCTTTGTAGGTGTTCATCAACTTCCAAAAAAATCAATATTAAAGTCTCCCTTTCAACTACTGCAGTCATTCAGTGCTCCAGAGAGGCATATAGCAGCTACTTCACATTAGTGAGCCTCACTCAAAATAGAGCAGTCTCCAAAAGAGCCCAGCTCAAACTCCTGTTCTATAGTTCCCCTTTCATACCACTGAAGAAGAACCGTGGGGTTTCACAGAAGAATTGCAAAGTGCTTTCCATGAGAATAACGATCATAAGAATTTCAGGAGAATGAGACCACACACATTCCATTCCAAAATATAAGAACCATGGGGCTGGATCGTCTATGATTAACTCTACTTTTGAAGTTAGAGATCTAAACTGCAAAACAAAAACAGAGCATTGATGGGGAAGAAAACATTTGGCATATATTTACATGTCCAATTTCAACTCAACATGTCAAAGCAATTTCTTTCTTATCTTTCAGTACACACACAGCTGAGATCTCTTGGCATTTACTTGCTCACAACAAGGTCAGCATGGTCACACAATGAACATCCATTAAGTTCCTCATCACCCAGGGTGACCCTGCCTGCAGGGCACAGAGTGGGAGCCATGATGTTCTGTCTAGTCCTTTGAAACCCAATAGCTCACGTCATCACCATGTGTTATGTGCTGTCATTTCAATTACTGCAAAGGCTTGACTTTAAAATTGATCATTAAAGACATCATTTCAGAAAAATTATCTTATTTAGTTGCTTCTCAGAGTTAATCTCTGAGATAAATTACCTAACATTTTAAATTACCTTACATTTATCTGGATTCAGCAGCAGGAAAATAACATGTTTTGCTACCAACCCCCCTACACCCCAAATGCACACTTCCTCTTGGCTGAAAATTATGACATGGGTCGTTCATTATTTCCTCTGGTGATGCTTCCAGAAAATGAGAGCCAAATTTAGCCTTGCTACACTGACCTACAGATCGTAAGGAGGCAGATCATCTACTTTGATGAACTTGGTTCGATTTCTTATCCAAACAGCTGCTTACATTGGGGTTTAATACATTAAGAAAGTGAAAGTGGCTCAGTTGTGTGTGACTCTTTGTGACCCAATGGACTCTACAGCCCATGGAATTCTCCAGGCCAGAATACTGGAGTGGATAACCTTTCCCTTCTCCAGGGGAATCTTCCCAACCCAGGGATTGAACCCAGGTCTCCCACATTGCATGTGGATTCCTTACCAGCAAACTTGTACTGCAACTCAAGAATACTGGAGTGGGTAGCATATCCCTCCAGCAGATCTTCCTGACCCAGGAATAGAACCGAGGTCTCCTGCATTGCAGGCGGATGCTTTACCAACTGAGATATCAGGGAATTAATACATCAGAATACATTCAATACATTACATTTTGACTCTGCCTGAAGGTAGATGGTGTATATACTGAGATTTTTTTTTAAATAATTAAAATTTAAAAACCAAACAATCATGCTACTTATGAAAGCTCTGAAGTTTCAAGGCTTCTTAACCAAAGTGAAAAAATTAACCAATAAAGACAGCAAAAGTCATCATCATAATAGTAGTACTAATACTACTACAACTAATATTTATTAAGGAGTTACTCCATGTACTGCAATGAAAAGCAACCCCTCATGTAAGTCTCACAATGACTTGATAAGTTTACCATCACAGAACCAAGGCTCAGAGCATATAACCTGTCCAATGTTGCACAGCGAGTACTGACGGGTAGATACAGGGTTTAAACATAAACCCATTTGACTTAAACCCAAGCCACCCTCTACTAAATCACTTCTAGGAACACAATACTTAACTTTATTCACAATTTGAATAAACTATCACAATTATAAAATCCAAAAGCAAATATTCTTCTTACTTACCACTAATACTGCTAAAGTAAAAATGCTGTGCTTCGACAGTATGATCTTTTACCTTCAGAAAGCATTTCATGCTTTCAAAACAATTCCACATCTAACATTTCATTCTATGATTGCCAAAAACCTATGCAAAAGGTAGAACAGATGTTACTACTATTCCGATTTGACACATAAGAAAACAAAGTCACCAATGGTTGTTGTTCGTTATTCAGTTACTAAGTTGTGTCCGACTCTTTGTCACCCTATGGACTGCAGCATGCCAGGCTTCCCTGTCCATCGCTATCTCTCGGAATTTGCTCAAACTCTGTCCATCAAGTCCGTGATGCCAACATCTTCTGTTCCCCCCTTCTCCTCCTGCCCTCAATCTTTCCCAGTATCAGGGTCTTTTCCAGTGAGTTGGCTCTTCACATCAGATGGCCAAAGCATTGGAGCTTCAGCTTCAGCATGAGTCTTCTAATGAACATTCAGGGTTGATTTCCTTTAGGATTGACCCATTGGATCCCCTTGCAGTCCAAGGGACTCAGTTTAAGTAAGAGATTAAAGCAGAACTCGGATCTCCTGACTGCGAGCCTGAAATAAACACTGTTCAAACCCTCCTTCATTACACGCCCTTTCATGTTCTCTCTGTGTCTCTTGATGCCTTTCTTCTCTTTGTGTCTCTGTCACTTTGCCTCTGTCTCTCACTCTCTCTGTCTTCCGTATCCCTTTGGCCATTTTAATCTTTAAACTCTCTTGGACAAAGACTCAACAAATCCACTGAAGCAGTATCAGCAGGGAACTCTGGCCATTTGACAATAATTCTATAGTTTAAAAAATTCTGTGATGGTTCATTCAGAGAGATTCCCTTTCTGATCTAATTCATTCTTCACATTACAGAAGTTTGAGCATGTCTCGTGGCTTTTACAGACAGGTATATTCTCATACAGAAACACCTCTTGAATTCAGCAATGTAACTCAACTTATTCTGATTTTAGTGTTCACACATTTGTTCTCTCCTCTCTGTCTTGAGCATATCTCCTTTCCTTCCTACAAACCCTGCCTCAGATGGATTTGATATATAAATATGGAGGGGGAAAAACATTAAAAAAATTTACTATTACTTCAGGCGAGTGTCTGCATTTGAATTCAAAACAATAAAGGAAGCTCTCTTTATGCTTATAAGATAAAAAATACAATATTCCAAGAAAATCTCAAAGTCACTCATTTGTAATTAATGTAACTAATGATATGTAATATACATATATTTGAGAAGCCTGAATATAAGACTCTAAACAGCAAATGCTTTCTATGTAAGTATTGATAGTCCTATGAGAAAAATCTAAAATATAAAAAATTTATAAACTTAATAAAATGTTAGTATAATGGTTCACATACTGTAATCCAATAAGGTAGCTACCTTAAATTTTTACTGAAGAAGTTAGAGAGGGTATGAAAAAAGGGAGAAAGGGAAGAAGAAAGAGAAATAAATGTGATTTTATAACTTGAATTCACTGTCATCTTATACCATGCTGCCGTGTAATGCTCTGTCCCTTACAGTGACAGCTAATATTTATTGTATTTCCAACAAAACAAATCTAGGTTCAAATTCAGCCACTGCATATAAATACAAGCAAAAGTGATCGATGGGTTTAAAATACAACAATAATTACCCACGAAGTGATGTAAAAAGTGACCTGGAGTTGCTGCTGACACGAATGCTGTATTTATGGAAGTAAACCACACCTACAAATCTGCAAGATCAATCTTAAAATGTAACTGTTGTGAAATAAGGTCACAACCATCAGCAAGAGAA
This sequence comes from Bison bison bison, assembly GCF_000754665.1. Taxonomy (NCBI): domain Eukaryota; kingdom Metazoa; phylum Chordata; class Mammalia; order Artiodactyla; family Bovidae; genus Bison; species Bison bison. The sequence goes on along the minus strand of NW_011491028.1, from coordinate 1,225,258 downwards.
AGACAGAAGAAACAGAGAAACCATAAAGAGGTTTAGGCAGGCCGTGAAGCCAAGGAGATGAATATAATAAATAAATGCCAAAGACATGGGGTTCATAACAAAAGTGCACCTGAATTGCAAACAACATATTTGCAGGAATGTGACTTAACACTGTACGGATGCTTCAAGTCATGCAGAGGGGGAACTCAAAGAGCTTTGCCAGTTCAAGGTTCCAGAAGTCAGAGCTGGGCTACTGAGGTTGTAGGGAGGGAGAAGAGGGGAGAGCTGGTCCCTGAGGTTGTGGGACACTGAGTAAAAGTGGGGGCTAGAGATAAATAGCTTAAACAATGTAAGCCAAAGGCAGTTCAGGCAGAATAAAGCCCAAGACAATGGCTCTTCAAGCTGCAGCTAAGAGATGGGACAAAAGGATTCAGAGGACCAATAGGAGGTTGTGTTTCCAGAATATTTCTGTAATCTTGGCTCCCAGAATCTCAGGGTGCTCCTTCCTGGAGTGATTGGGTTATAACTCACTCACAAATATAAATGTGCTTTAAAAGGTGCAGGGACTGTTGGGCAAATATTTTGTATACAGAGCTTGCATGGTTTCCACATTTTTGTCAACCTCTAGAATGAATGAGGAAAGCTGGCAATAGGACAAAAAAATATGAAGAGCAGGAGGTGAGCCATGATGAGTCTCTAACTTTACTTGTGGACAGATTCGAGCTCTACAGAGACCTCCCAGGAGAAAGTCTTCTGAGTCTTTATCTTTGCAGTCCTTTTGGACACGTTCTCTCACCTTACCTTCCCAATAAAAACTTCCAGAAATGAATTACTCATGCTAGCTAGAAAACTGTTTGATCTTACACTTAAGTTCCATCCCGTATCCTTCTTCAAAACCAGGCTGATCCAACTATTCACAATTGCCAAGACACAGAAACCAACCAAACATTCATTGACAGATGAATGGGTAAAGAAGATGTGGTATGTATATATAACGGGATAATACTCAGCCATAAAAAAGTGAAATAATGCCATTTGTGGCAACATGGATGCAACTAGAGATAATCTTACTAAGTGCAGTAAGTCAGAAACGGAAAGAGAAATACTGAATGGCATCACTTATATGTGGGATATATAATGATACAAATTAACCTATCAATGAAAAGAAACAGATTCATGGACAGAGAACAGACTGGTGGTTGCCCAGGTACAGGCGGTTGGGGAAGCGATAGAGTGGGAGTTTGGGGTTAGCAAAGGTGAGCTTTTACAGAGAGAATGGATAAAAAGCAAGACCCTATTGTATAGCACCGACAACTGTATTCTCTATCATATGATAATCATAATAGAAAATATTTGGAAGAGTTGATTTACAATGTTAATTTCTGATGTATAGCAAACTGAATCACTTTTAGGTATGTATTATCAGTTTTATGTGTGTATGTGTGTATAACTGAACCACTTTGCTGTACAGTAGAAACTAACATAATATTCTAAGTCAACTACATTCCAATTTAAAAATTGATAAAATAAAAAAAATAGAAAGCATGTCTTTTACATAATCATGAAGAGGAGGAAGTTTTTTTAAAGGAATTATACACTGAAAATGTGATTGATTTGTCTGATCAGCAGTGATTCCATACTTAACTGGGATGTTATATTTGAATAATTCTTGTAAGTATATCTTCTGTGCAAATATACTTTTGATGGTTAATAAATGTTACTAGTCACTGCATTTTCAAGATAAAAAAAGACCATCCTGCTCCAGCTGTACATCTACTAGCTGCTCTAGCAGTCTGTTCAGCCTGACCCTTACACCATTCATTCATTCTTTCCATCAGCAATCATTTCTTGCGTGCTTCCTATACAACATGAGTACACATGAGAAAATGAAACACAGCTCACATTCTAGTAGGAGAAGACAGACAACATACAGGTAAACCAACAAATAACACCTGTTAAAACAGAGAAAATATTTGCTGCTGCTGCTGCTGCTAAGTCGCTTCAGTCGTGTCCGACTCTGTGTGACCCCATAGATGGCAGCCCACCAGGCTCCCCCGTCCCTGGGATTCTCCAGGCAAGAACACTGGAGTGGGTTGCCATTTCCTTCTC
>NW_011491028.1:1214172-1223070 GCF_000754665.1 Bison bison bison | reverse complement strand
TCCAGGCAAGAACACTGGAGTGGGTTGCCATTTCCTTCTCCAATGCATGAAAGTGAAAAGTGAAAGCGAAGTCGCTCAGTCGTGTCCGACTCTTTGCAACCCCATGGACTGTAGCCTACCAGGCTCCTCCATCCACGGGATTTTCCAGGCAAGAGTACTGGAATGGGGTGCCATTGCCTTCTCCAGAGAAAATATTTGGAGGGTTACAAAATGGATGCTGAGTAGAGAATCAAGAAAAAGATCCATTTGGAATCTGAAATGAAGACCTGTCTGAAAATATGTATTCTGAGATTGAAGGATGAGATAAACCATCCCATAGGAGATCTAAGAGAAGGGAATTCAAAGCAGGAGAAACAGAATGTTTTCAGGCTCAATTTAGAAATGGCAGAGTCTTTTGATGTAGGGAAAGGATGGCTGGAGATGAATTAGGCGATAGGAGCAGGGACATGCCATTGCAGACTGTGGGAGAGAACTGGACTCCTAGTGAAATGGAAAGCTATTCAAGGGTGAAACAAGGATGGTGAATGACATTGTCTGACTTATGTTTGCAAAGGACCACTTAGGATTTCAGTGAAGAAACTGAAGCAGTTTCAAGTGGAAGGAGAAGGGAAAGACAGCTCGGAAAAGATGTTGTTGCACTAATCTCACACAAGACATGGGATGGCTGAGGTGAAGAGGTTGACAGTAGAGATGGGCAGAAATGTGAATGAATTGGAAATATATTTTGCAAGTGAAAGTTATGGGACTTACTGGTAGAGTGAATGTGAAGAGGTGGAAAAGGGAACAGTCACAGGTTTCCCGCTTAAGCAACTGAATGTTTACTGAGATGGGCTGAAGTAGAAGCCCAAATTGTAGAAGTTACAAGTTCCTGGGGACCAAACAACCCTATGGTTGGGGATGAATGAGAGACATACACAAGGAATGAGAAATACCAGAAATAGGGAAGAGTCAGTCAGGCAAGCGATGGAAAGAAGTGTTCCAGGGAGAAGGAATAACTAACTTTTGATTCTTGTCAGAGACGTATTTTCCGATAAGATTAGTTTTATTTTATTTTATTTTTTTTAATTTTATTTTATTTTTAAACTTTACAATATTGTATTGGTTTTGCCAAATATCGAAATGAATCCACCACAGGTATACATGTGTTCCCCATCCTGAACCCTCCTCCCTCCTCCCTCCCCATACCATCCCTCTGGGTCGTCCCAGTGCACCAGCCCCAAGCATCCAGTATCCTGCATCGAACCTGGACTGGCGACTCGTTTCATACATGATAGTATACATGTTTCAATGCCATTCTCCCAAATCTTCCCACCCTCTCCCTCTCCCACAGAGTCCATAAGACTGTTCCATACATCAGTGTCTCTTTTGCTGTCTCGTACACAGGGTTATTGTTACCATCTTTCTAAATTCCATATATATGCGTTAGTATACTGTATTGGTGTTTTCTTTCTGGCTTACTTCACTCTGTATAATAGGCTCCAGTTTCATCCACCTCATTAGAACTGATTCAAATGTATTCTTTTTAATGGCTGAGTCATACTCCATTGTGTATATGTACCACTGCTTTCTTATCCATTCATCTGCTGATGGACATCTAGGTTGCTTCCATGTCCTGGCTATTTATAAACAGTGCTGCGATGAACACTGGGGTACACGTGTCTCTTTCAATTCTGGTTTCCTCAGTGTGTATGCCCAGCAGTGGGATTGCTGGATCATAAGGCAGTTCTATTTCCAGTTTTTTAAGGAATCTCCACACTGTTCTCCATAATGGCTGTACTAGTTTGCATTCCCACCAACAGTGTAAGAGAGTTCCCTTTTCTCAACACCCTCTCCAGCATTTATTGCTTGTAGACTTTTGGATAGCAGCCATTCTGTCTGTTGTGAAATGGTACCTCATAGTGGTTTTGATTTGCACTTCTCTGATAACGAGTGATGTTGAGCATCTTTTCATGTGTTTGTTAGCCATCTGTATGTCTTCTTTGGAGAAATGTCTATTTAGTTCTTTGGCCCATTTTTTGATTGGGTCATTTATTTTTCTGGAATTGAGCTGTAGGAGTTGCTTGTATATTTTTGAGATTAGTTGTTTGTCAGTTGCTTATGCTGTAGTGTATGGGGTCACAGAGTTAAATGCAACTTATCAACTGAACAACACAGTTGACTTATAATAAACTATTGTTTCTGGTGACAGCAAAGTGTTTCAGTTCATATATATATATATATATACATATATATATATTCTTTTCAATACAATTAGATTTAAAACATTGGCCTTTCGACCTCTGACATGATTCAATAATTATTATCAATGAACACTGTAATTTAATCAACAATAAGCACTGCTCTCCTCTGTTCTAATTTTTTTTATATCACTTGAAAATATTCAACTATGACTTTATTCCTCAGATTACTTTAAGCATAAGGGTATCACAGCAACTGACACTTGCTTGGAAACAGAATTACTTGAAACAAAGCCAGTAAGTTTGACTGTCATCCTTCACATTTAAAAAACCACACATACCACACATTCTACATATATCTCTACTAAGTCTGCAAAGTTTGTTGTGGTAAGGTTATGCAAGGAGGAGGTCACATTATCTATTTTAAAAACTATCTTGAATACTTTAAGAGACTGGATACCTCCTCATGTATAAAAGCAAAATGGCAATCAACAGGAATTAAATCAAAATTACACTGTCATCTTTGGAGTGAGAAGGATTCCTTAGTATGGAGGAAATGCACTTGTTAGCAACAGGATAATTCAGACAAGATACTTATTGAACAGATTTGATGCTTGTACCAAGTTACTGCAGATAAAGAACCATTAAGCAGAAAGGCAGGCAGTAGAGAGCATGAAAGTGACTCAATATTAATCATACATTGACTCATCTGACATCGTATAAGCCTCATTACTCTCCCCTCCATTTATTTCCTAAGCTTAGAATTGTATTATAAAGGGCACCATTCATAGAAATGACTGCATCATGAGGATCATGACCATTTCTGTATTGAACACAGTACTGGGAGTTCTAAATGTCAATAAAGCAAAGTTTTTGTCCATAGTTAATAAAATGAATATCTCATTTCACTTTTGACTCTTTGAGTTACTATCATATTTACTATTTATTTCTCACATTCATGGATAATTTTAGTCATTAAACCTAGTTTCTTAAATACTTTAAATTCTTTGAGAACATGGTGGGGAATAAATACATAAGTAAAAAGTACATTGTTTTTGTTTAGTCGCTAAGTTGTGTCCTACACTTTGCAACCCCATGGATAGTAGCCCACCAGGCTCCTCTGTTCATGGGATTTCCCAGGCAAGAATACTGGAGTGGGTTGCTATTTCCTTCTCCAGGGGAGCTTCTCAACCCAGGGATCAAACCCACATCTCCTGCTTGGCAGGCGGATTCTTTATCAGAGTCACTTGGGAATAATTTTAACTTTAACCCACTTTCAGGGAAATGATGACATGCTAAGCTACCTGTATATCCATGTTCAGTTCATGCTCACTTGAAATTCAGCTCAAACACCATGGAACCAAATTCTCGATTGATAACTTACACAAAACTTAGCATAGAGTTTTCTTACCCTCTCCCTGACATCCCCACTATCAGCCTCCCCTGTACATTATGGGGATCACCAAGCTGTCATGTCCTTTCCTACTGGAAGTTTCAAAAGTAACTTTCAAATTATTATAGTCCTCTGTTATCCCTCCAGCAAAACCCAAAGGTATTTCCTCTCACAACATTTAATCACCAACTTCTTTTTGCATCTTTCCTTAACTGAAGCCTTGGCTGAACCTTCAGCTCTCTATTTCTTAAAGGAGTATGGCCATTTCTCTCCAATATTAAATGGTCTTAAGAGATGTTATTCCAGCTGGTTATTCTGAACCTGGCACTCGCTTTGTCACAGCATCAAACTACTATAAATCAAACTCCTGCCTCACTAACTCCAACCTTGAATATCCTTTGGGATTTGTGATGATCACTTCCCAATTCAGTGGGAGAACTCCAAATTTCTCCTCTTCTATTGCATTACCTGCTGCCACTTTTCTTCAGAGAAACTTATTTAGCATGCTCTTCCTAACGGTGGTGACAATAAGGTTTCAATTAGGTCACATCTGTCTCTAAGTCATTATATAGAACACCCTCATTTAACATTATCAGAGTATTTCCATGTTCTGACCACTTTCCACCCACTCTGGGCATTAGTCAGGAAGATTCTGTAAAGATACATGCTGCTGCTGCTGCTGCTGCTAAGTCGCTTCAGTCATGTCTGACTCTGTGCAATCCCATAGACGGCAGCCCACTAGGGTCCTCTGTCCCTGGGATTCTCCAGGCAAGAATACTGGAGTGGGTTGCCATACATAGGACTCACCCAAAACTTTGATTTCAGTTGGCCTAGGGGTATGACCCGGAGAAGGCAATGGCACCCCACTCCACTACTCCTGCCTGGAAAATCCCATGGGCGGAGGAGCCTGATGGGCTGCAGTCCATGGGTCGCAAAGAGTCGGACACGACTGAGCGACTTCACTTTCACTTTTGACTTTCATGCATTGGAGAAGGAAATGGCAACCCACTCCAGCGTTCTTGCCTGGAGAATCTCAGGGACTGGGGAGCCTGGTGGGCTGCCGTCTATGGGGTCACACAGAGTCAGACACGACTGAAGCGACTTAGCAGCAGCTGCAGCAGGGGTATGACCCAGGAATCTGATGTGTGCACTGTCATACACATGTCACACCATGTGAAATGTATTTTAACTACACATTCATGTGTAAAAGTATGTTTTATTTTATGAAACCTAAGCTTTTAAAAATGTATATTTTACCAGTTTTTTTTTTCTCTCCAAGTATCATCAGTTTAAAATAACATTTTGTAAGACATAAAGAATGTGGCAGAAAATATCACGCTTTATCTTGGAAGTCCAGTTTGCAAAACCATAAATACTAAACTTTAAAAATAAAAGAAATGACACATAGAGAACCACAAGAAACTTCTCAATTATGACTTTGCATGAAGTCAGGGCAAAGAGGCAGAGGCTACAGGATATTTTTTCTCTGAAATACTCTTTCCTTTGCTTATATGATGCAGTCTACTAATTTTTCCTCTCTCTCCAGTTTTTCTCTCCTCTTTCTCCTCTTCCTCCTTTTTCTTCTTCTTCCCTCCCCTTCCGCTCTCTCTCTTTCTCCGCTATTCTCTCTGACTCTCCTTAAGAGTTCCTCCTCCTTGCTAACCCACTTAACATTTATAGTTCCTGAAGCTCTATTCTCAGCCTTTCTTTTTTCTCTTTTAATTTACATACTCTTCTTAGATAATCTTACTGAAATTACTATCTATGTGCTGACACAGCCTAAATCTATATCTCACACCAGACTTATTTCTAGAGCTTCAGCTTAAAGGCTTCTTCTCTACATAAGTACTTCACACTCACCTCGAGAGGTGAGCATCACCACACCCACTCAACTACTCAAAATAGAAACCCAGAGGTCATTTGACCTTCTCCCCGACCCCTCACCTCAATATCCAATTACCAAGACACACTGACCATTCCTATCTCTTAAATTTTTCTTGACTCTATCTACTTCTAGTCATCTCCAGGCTACTTTTAGTTTAAGGCATCTTCTGCTACTGCTAAGTCACTTCAGTCGTGTCTGACTCTGTGTGACCCCATAGATGGCAGCCTACCAGGCTCCCCCATTCCTGGGATTTTCCAGGCAAGAACACTGGAGTGGGTTGCCATTTCCTTCTCCAATACATGAAAGCGAAAAGTGAAAGTGAAGTCGCTCAGTCATGTTGGACTCTTAGCGACCCCATGGAGTGTAACCCACCAGGCTCCTCCATCCATGGGATTTTCCAGGCAAGAGTACTGGAGTGCGTTGCCATTGCCTTCTCCAAAGGCATCTTCATCTATCATCTAAACTAAACTTTGCTTCTTAATCTCCAAATTGGGGTCCTGCATCCATACTTAATCCTCTTCAGTCTTTTCTACCCATTGTAGTAATCTTTTAAACACTAAATAACAAAACAAAACAGAAATCTGCATGTAAAAGTTATTAAATGTAAACCTTGTGAATCTTAAACTATTACAAAATAAAAAGTTATATAAAAATACAACTCTGATTATATTCTTTGTTTTCTGCCCCACCTCTTCTTAAAAACTTTAAATAACTCCCCTTAAATAAGACCAACATCCTTACATTCGTTTTCAAACCCACTCAAGTTCTGGCCTCCCTCATGCTCCATTTTCCTTTTCTGGACTTGTACTACAACTATACTAGCCTTTTAATTCCTTAAAAAGAATATTTTCTCCTAAAAACTACAAATAAATCATTCCCTCTGCTTAAATCTTTGTTAGTCGCATTATCCGCCTGTTCTTCTGATCTCTGCTAAGTGTACCTGCAACAGCTTTCCCCAGCCTTTTTCTGCTGATCCATCCCTGCAAACTAGATGAATTCAGCCTCTTTCAGGTTCACACAGCATCTTTTACTTCTCCTTTTGTAAAATGCATCATGCTTTAAATTTCTTGTTCAATATCTCCTCTCACCTCTGTAATCCATAAACACATTTTGAAGGAATTAATGTCTGGCAATAAAATATTTGAGTCAATGAGTGCTTAAAATTGCTACTAAATCCAAACTCTTCCTCAATTTCATCATTTCTCAGAGAGTCTCTGGACTGTACAGACATTGGTTATTTAATAATACTTACTTTTCTAAAATTAGTAATACTTTTTATAATAATTTATGAACCAAGATTTCAGGGTGATAGTATACCAAATATTGCACTCTGAGGGAGTGACATATGCCAGTTGTTAAATAAGACCCAAGTACAGTTCAAAGATAGAACTATAATGCTATTTAAGTACCTCATAAAGGAAAAAATTATAAGATATATATTTGTATTCTAGGAAGAGCTCTATAGGAAGTCTACAGATTAACATTCAATCAAGTATGTGACAAAAGATGAACTACAACAGACTTGCATTCATTATTATTTTCTCTATTAGTATCCTGGCTTCCCTGGTGGCTCAGACAGTAAAGTGTCTGTCTACAATGCGGGAGACCTGGGTTCAATCTCTGGGTCGGGAAGATTCCCTGGAGAAGGAAATGGCAACCCACTCCAGTACTCTTGCCTAGAAAATCCCATGGACGGAGTAGTCTGGTGCAGGCTACTCTGTCAATGGGGTTGCAAAGAGTCGGACACGACTGAGTGACTTCACTTCACTATATGTGCTCCACATTCCCAGTACAGTATACAATAACACAGAGTGTTCAGTGTCTTTGTAAAGTACTTTCAAGTCTACTACATGCCACAATGAATCAAAAGATTTTCAAGTAGAGGAAATTATTACTTAGAAATTCAACCCCTGGTTTTAAAAATGAGGAAGCTGACGAGATCAGAGTTAATGCTACAATCAGGATTAGAATACAGGCTGCCCAGAAGCTAGGTGACAAAATTCCACCCACATCTGAGCACGGATTTTAGAATTTTCAAGAAGTGTGTCATGTGCAATTATTTCTAGCATAATAAACCCTTGGCTCCTTTTTAAAAGAAATCTTTCAAAAATACTGACAGAAAGTGGTCCTCAGGAGAAGGGAATGGTAAACCACTTCAGTATTCTTGCCTTGAGAACCCCATGAACAGTATGAAAAGGCAAAATGATAGGATACTGAAAGAGGAACTCCCCAGGTCAGTAGGTGCCCAATATTCTACTGGAGATCAGTGGAGAAATAACTCCAGAAAGAATGAAGGGATGGAGCCAAAACAAAAACAATACCCAGTTGTGGATGTGAATGGTGATAGAAGCAAGGTCCGATGCTGTAAAGAGCAATATTGCATAGGAGGCTGGAATGTCAGGTCCATGAATCAAAGCAAATTGGAAGTGGTCAAACAGGAGATGGCAAGAGTGTACGTCGACATTCTAGGAATCAGCGAACTACAATGGACTGGAATGGGTGAATTTAACTCAGATGAACATTATATCTACTACCACGGGCAGGAATCCCTTAGAAGAAATGGAGTAGCCATCATGGTCAACAAAAGAGTCTGAAATGCAGTACTTGGATGCAATTGCAAAAACAACAGAATGATCTCTGTTCATTTCCAAGGCAAACCATTCAATATTACAGTAACCCAAGTCTATGCCCCAACCAGTAACGCTGAAGAAGCTGAAGTTGAATGGTTCTCTGAAGACCTACAAGACCTTTTAGAACTAACACCCAAAAAAGATGTCCTTTTCATTATAGGGGACTGGAATGCAAAAGTATGAAGTCAAGAAACACCTGGAGTAACAGGCAAATTTGGCCTTGGAGCACGAAATGAAGCAGGGCAAAGGCTAACAGAGTTTTGCCAAGAGAAGCAAGGGTCATAGCAAACACCCTCTTCCAACAACACAAGAGAAGACTCTATACATGGACATCACCAGATGGGAAATCAGATTGATTATATTCTTTGCAGTCAAAGACGGAGAAGCTCTATACAGTCAGCAAAAACAAGACCGGGAGCTAACTGTGGCTCAGATCATGAGTTCCTTATTGCCAAATTCAGACTTAAATTGAAGAAAGTAGGGAAAACCACTAGACCATCCAGTTATGACCTAAATCAAATCCCTTATGATTATACAGTGGAAGTGAGAAAAGATTTAAGGGACTAGATCTGATAGGTAGAGTGCCTGATGAACTATGGATTGAGGTTCACGACATTGTACAGGAGACAGGGATCAAGACCATCCCTGTGGAAAAGAAATGCAAAAAAGCAAAATGGCTGTCTGAGGAGGCCTTACAAATAGCTGTGAAAAGAAGAGAAGTGAAAAGCAAAGGAGAAAAGGAAAGATATAAGCATCTGAATGAAGAGTTCCAAAGAATAGCAAGAAGAGATAAGAAAGCCTTCCTCAGCCATC
>NW_011491028.1:1213825-1214072 GCF_000754665.1 Bison bison bison | reverse complement strand
TACCCAGTTGTGGATGTGAATGGTGATAGAAGCAAGGTCCGATGCTGTAAAGAGCAATATTGCATAGGAGGCTGGAATGTCAGGTCCATGAATCAAAGCAAATTGGAAGTGGTCAAACAGGAGATGGCAAGAGTGTACGTCGACATTCTAGGAATCAGCGAACTACAATGGACTGGAATGGGTGAATTTAACTCAGATGAACATTATATCTACTACCACGGGCAGGAATCCCTTAGAAGAAATGGAG